>NW_027261186.1:0-52694 GCF_043641665.1 Enoplosus armatus | reverse complement strand
TGTACGAGATGCGTACGAAGTGTGTACCTTTAAACATATACAAGCCAATGGTGTGTGTGTGTGTGTGTGTGTGTGTGTGTGTGTGTGTGTGTACAAACTCAGCACTGACTTAGTTCAGCTGGTTGGCTCCTGACAGACCGGCGTAGATCAACGCCCTCAGTGTTTGTTCCTGAGGTGACAAGGAAGTGATGTAGGTGCCAACGCCTACCTGAACATTCAGACAACACACACACACACACACACACACACACACACACACACACACATACCATAGATCACATGCAATGTAGTGATTTGCTGATGCAGTACATGGCAGTAAATACTGCATGTCTCTATCTGGTGTGTGTGTGTGTGTGTGTGTGTGTGTGGTTCCAATGGTTTAAAAGTTCTGGGAATATAATGCAACACACACACACACACACACACACAGTATCATAGTATCATTGTTTGTGTTATTTTTTCCTTATGTTTCCCATAATTTATATTTTATTGGTAACACACAGAAATGTGAGTAGTTACTAAGGAACGAGAGAGGAATGAATCGGGAACGACCTGATAATTAATGAATCATTAATGAGCTATATAGAAGATAATAATGAGTTATTAGAGAACAGACTGGGAGATACTATATCAATCAATCATTAGGTGATTGATGATTAGATCACGAGTATCCGCGAATCGGAATAAAGACCACTTTCTTCATAAGTCGTTCCTGATTAGCTTTGAACTAGTAGCAACTCATTCATTACTAACTGCTTAATAATTACTCTGCGGACCCCCAAGTAAAGTGGGCCATCATACTGAGGAGCTATAATGTAGTTACTTCATGATCATCTGACCACTGGACAACTATTCCTCTATTAAAGTATTAGACTTGTGACTTATTATAATTGAATTAAAAACTATTATGCGTACCAGGGAAGTCTGCATAAATATTGATTTCTCAGTAAACAAGTAACTGAACATTCTGCCAAATAAAACAACCTTTTCTGCAGCTGCTCGTCTCTTTAACAAAATACATTTCTCGACCCGTGGCTACATGTTACCTTCACAACATCACAACACGTCTACAAATAACACGGCTGATCAGTTTTGTAGAAAGTAATCAATAACGCGACATGGCTGCTGCTGCAGATGCATTGAGATGTCAAGTTAATATTCTTTGGCCGTCACCGGGACGACCCTCGTGTCTGGTAAGAGACAGAAGAGCTTTAATTGGACCTTAAAGATTTAATTGGCGCCATCATACTTTCCTTCTAGCCAATATCCACCGCAAAAAAACAAGATAATCAATTTCTGGAGGTGAAGCATCCCACGCAGGTAATTGGATCCCTGCCTGAATGGCCCATTCCATATAACCACCATCTTTCCCGAACCTGCCCTAACCTTAACCATAGTTAGCATGCGTGAATTAAGTAGAAAGGGAGAATCTAAAAAAACAACTTTCATTGGATGTAGTCTTGGGTTTTGCAGAATTCAGACAGTCATGTACCAAAAGCTGAACAAATACATTCACATGCCTGTCTAATAAACCCTTTGCAGAGACACGGAAGGTCCTGGATTTTCTAATCTCACTGGAATGAGAATGAATCCTCCACCCTTAAATGACCTCCGAGCTTATCTGAAGGAGCTTTTTATTAAAATCTCCCCAGAGGCTCCTCCCTTCCTGTTTAATTAATCCCAATATGATTGTCAACACCCTTAATTTCCTGTCTGTAATTCACTCTCTCCCATCATTTAACCTTTTCGCCATATCTTATCGTTTGCATTTCCTGTCTTCTTTTCCTTAGTTTATAGTACCTGCATCTTGGTGGAAATAAATGCCATCGTGCAACAATTACAGCTGCAGCAGGGAAGAAGACAAAGACACATACACACATATATATACATATATATATATATATATATATATATATATATATATACTGTATATAATACATTTCTGCTTGCTGTTGTAGTATCAATTATTGCTGTAGATTTCCTGACTTACTACAGTTGGCGGGTTTCTCTCTTTTCTTTTTCCAAGGCGAGATAATTAATTTAAGGTCGACAGAGTCGCTCGCATGCATCATTCTATTTGCATATTATTGGCTGTAATGTGTTGTCTTTTCTCAGGCAGTTCTCTCCCTGCTGAACACTGCTGTGCTATTGAAGCCCGGCAATGAAAACAAAAGGGAAGTGCAGCTCAGCAGCAGTATGTGAAGGAGATAACTGACTAGACGAGCAAAGTGCTTTGTCTTCTTTCCCCTGGTTACATCTGTTATACTGGACTTGGTCCAATTAAAAATAAAACACATTCTCCTGCTTTTTGTTCTCCATTATTTACTTTTAGCATTATTTTTCTACTGTTTTCCTGTGATGTCTTCTGTAATACTTCCTTTCATGCTTGAAGACACATTAAGAGAAGATAAATCTGTTCGTCCCTTCTATTTGTTCAGTTTATTTAGTTTTTCTGTCGCTGTGTTTTTCCTCGACATCATATTCAAACAGATTTGTTTTCCATTTTTCTCTCATTCCGTCGCTGTGTCTTTTTATTTCCGTCTCTGTCTGCAGTTCTCTCTGTCCTCTCTCCTCATCTATTCGCTCTCATTTTTCTCTCCATCACTCTCTTCTTCTTTTATCTGCCTGGCTGCTCATTCATTCTTCTTACTTGACTCGAACTCCAGTTTATGAAAAACGATCCATCAAACACGTCTCTCCTCTTTGGCCCTCCATCTTTTTTCAGTTTTTTATTGTTGTTCCAGTCACCTGTGGCTGTTTTTCTCTGTAAGTAATCCCTCTGGCATTTATGTCCCCCTCCGTCCCGACAATTTGCATCTAGATTAATCATCCTGATGAGTGATAGAACACAAGGCAGTCATTGATTATGCTCCACTTATTTGATGGAATTATTAAACAGGCTTAGAGGACAACCTCGCTCAACTGATTTAGGTTGTCGTTATTTATTAGTCGATATGTTTTGTTCCTGCTTTACATTAATAAGGATCATGCTCTGTTTTTCTGGCTGCATCTGTCTGTCCAACACCTGAGAATTAAATTGGAACGTCTACTGGCTTTGAAATTTGCTGCGGATCTTTATGATCGTTGGATGATGAGCTTCGTTATCCCCTAACCTTTCCTCTATTCATACGTTGTGACCTTTCCGGCTGAGGATGTAACCCTGAACTTATATGAAAGCATGACAGATGGAGAGGGTTGATAAGTAGATTATTGGTTCAAGTCACAAGATAATTTGGTAACGCTTCAAATTTCATGGTAAGTAGGTGATAATTAGCAAGTGTAGTGTTTGAAATTTCTTTGAAATTATCCCCAAATTACCGCAACATTATTTAAGACTTATATTCTGCTCTTTCCTAATAAGCAGTTACGGTTCGATTTTTTTCACAAAACTTAAACTTGCTGAAAATCTATGAATGAACCAAACAACCAAAAACCATTAAATTAGTTACCAACACACAGACTCTTTTGACCAATGTATAAGCACTATTTCAGTGTCCAGCAGTTAGTTTTTATTTCGTTTTTATTTTATTATGGAAATGATAGCATACTGTATAAAAAGAGGCCTATTTACTTTTTGTATTTAGTTACAGTTTTCTTTTGTAAGTTTTACAAAGGTTAGCAGTGAAGTTGTCTAGTGGCAGGAAACACACAGTGCAGGTTACAGTTTGCCTGTGAATAAATGCTGCAGCTAATGTTGGGATTAGTTTTGATAGATTATCAGGTAAATGTTGCAGTAATTTGGGTGTAATTTCAAAGAAATTACAAATACTTTACTATCTAATTATCACCTACTTACCATGAAATTTTTAATTAATCTCAGATTTTTTTTCTTGATTTAGTTTGATAATCGTCTCCCTTTATTAGCCTGACATTTTTATTGTTTAGTTTACAATACAGGTAGATTTGATCGTACTAAAAGTATAAGTATGTACGTACCCAACGACAGAATGAGTTCTGAATGTGTGTTCAGCAACATGAATGATTGATAGTAAGTGATTCAGGCAGTGGAAATTGTATTGTGTGTGTGTGTGAGAGAGAGATTGTGTTTAAATGTTTCCTGTCCAATCTTGGGAAGTAAATGAGCCAATTTAACTGTGTATTGATTTGAGAAATTGACTGAAACATTGTAAAACACACCCACCCACACACACACACACACACACACACACACACACATCATTCCCCAAGCCAATTATCCTGTATAACTCCTGTTCTCTCACACACACACACAAATAAGACCATGCTTATTTGTTTTTATTGGCTGACAGCACTAAAGGGCGCAGAGTGATCGGCTGCAGGTCTTCCATACACTTAATGTGATTGTTAAAGAACAGCTCAATCTTCACAGAACGTAT
Source organism: Enoplosus armatus (assembly GCF_043641665.1). NCBI lineage: Eukaryota > Metazoa > Chordata > Actinopteri > Centrarchiformes > Enoplosidae > Enoplosus > Enoplosus armatus. The sequence continues at coordinate 48,339 of NW_027261186.1, read as the reverse complement.
CCAGCGGGAAATCTTTTATTAGATACAGAAGCGTTCATTCTGGACCAGAAATGTTCCGTCACAAGAAATATGTCTTGCTCTCATTTTGCACTGCTATCAGGAAAGTCTCACTTTGGAGCCACGGTCACATGTCAATGACTCCTGGCCAGTTTGCAATAAACGTTGCTGTGATTATTCATGGAGAACACAGACAGGAAGTTGGCTCACCCTTAGAGCTAGACATCAGGAAGGAGCTCGGAGAAGAACCGCTACTCTGTCGTGACAGAAGGAACCAATTTAGGTGATTCAGGTGTCTGATTAGGGTGTCGCCTAAATGCCCCCATCTGGAGGTATTCTGTGCATGTCCAAGTTGGAGGAAGTCCCCGGGCAGCCCTAGAACAAGCGGGATTACATGTAAAGAGGGATTACATAACCCATCTGGCCTGGGAATACCTCAGGATCCCCCAAAGAGAGCTAGTGGATGAAGGCTGAATTGTTGTAATGTTTGTTTCAGAATCATGGTTCGCTTCTTTCTATCAGTTTGATTAACTTAAGTCATTCAGTTGACTTCGTTAACTTTCATTCATTCTCCAGTCTTTCGCTGGAAAACCTCCAGACTCAGACTATAAACAGGATAAACAGATTGTAAACTGGATGGATGGATATCCTTCATTTACATTCACATCAATCAGCTGAATGATGACGTACATGCCTTATTCATAGATAGTTGAATGAATAGTTCAACATGTTGGGAAATAAACGTTTTCGCCTCTTGTGAGATGAAAGGATTGATTCCAATCTCAGCATCTATGTATTAAGTACAGAGCTGGACCCAGGAGTCATTAGCTTAGCTTAGCATAAAGAGCAGAGGGGGAAACAACTAGCCTGGCTCTCTCCAAAGTTTGCCTCTAAAGCTAACTACTTAACACGTATCTTGTTTGTTTAATCCATGCACAAATCCAGATGACAGGTTGTGGTTTTGCAGCAAGTTACGTGCTTCCAGTCTCAATGCTAAGCTAAGGTAGTCGACTCCTGGCTGTTACTGCGTACTCAATGCACAGATTAGCTGGTATTGATCTTCTCATCTACTTTTTGGCAAGAAAGCGAATGAGTGTGTCTCCCAAAATGTCCAACTATTCATTTCAGTTCAGAATCAAGACATAAGACACGACTTTAATAAGATAATAATATATCAGGGCTGTGTGTCATTCACTTGTTTTAGCTCCTTTTTGCCCCCTACAGTTGAAAAATGTACCAAATCTTTAGGTCATTCATCTCAGTCATTGTAGAAATAATGAAACTCTATCCATTGCACATTAAGACATTTTATGTATTAAAGGGTAGGTTCGGCCAAATTGTAAATTAGAAACACATTCTTTCCGTGTCCGTATTATATATAAACTGCAAACGTATATTACCTTCACTGTGTTGGTGTGGAGGCAGACGTCTCAGAGACAGAACATCTTAAGCCCTTGAAAAATAAAACCCAAATCATCTGCATTGCTAGATACCACTACGTATATGTGGAAACATGTGTTTTTGTAATCTAAGTGAACCAAACCTATATAACCTATATATATATATATATATAAATGCACATTATAAATAACATATACTATTTATTTTGTGGACAGAAACATGCTTCCCAGATGCAGGCAGGTCAGAAGAAAAATAAACCAAAAGTTGATGAAGCTCCAGTGAACATTGAGCTCTGCTCTGTGTGACCTGGTCTGGATCTGTTCTCTTCAGGTTTGGATGTTTCCACCTTTTCTGTTCCGGTTCACCCTGCTGTCTGCCTGTCTGGACAAAACAACCTACCAAACCACCGTTTGTGGCTCTACTTTATGTTTCCAAGCTGACAGGTTGTCCCGACAGGCGGCTCTCTCTCTCCATCAACATTCCCTGCCTCTCTCGACCCTCTCATTTGCTCTCTTGCCGTGTCTCTCTTCGTCCTGTTTATCCCTCCGTCTGTCTTTCTGTCTGTCTTTCCATGTATGTCTCTTTGCCCTTATCTTCTTCTGTCAGTCACGGTGCTCTGTGGCGCCCTGTTTAGTATTCCCCTCAGTCACATCTGTCGGGCTCGCAATCAATTACACACACACACACACACACAAGCTGCAAGTGCTAGTGGTAATGACTTATCTTTTCTAACACAGGCTACAAATTAGACAAACAAATAGATACAGGCATGCAGGCGCATACCCACACACCCACTGGGCTGACACTCTCATGTCCTTGGTTCCATGGTTTAATGTGCAGGAGGACACATGTTATGGCCGTGCCGGTCCAATGTCACGGTCAGTTTATATTAAGGGGAAGTGTTTTGCTGTCGCACCGCAGGAGCGTCTGGGTCATCTGTGCCAAGGACAGCCAGATGCTGCCATTTCAGACTCTGTCTCTTCCAGAGGACGAGGCCTTCGCAATATGAGCTCATGAATTTGTTGTTATGAATTAATGTTGCTGCTGCCATTACTGTCCAGCCCATTCCGCGGTAGCAGCCAAACATTTTTGCACACAATAGATAATAATTTGAGCAAAATGTGAAGTCAATTTACAGTAATTTACTGTACTTATGAAAAATGATCATCAGATACAATTAAAGAATACCTAAAGAAGAATAAGTCGAGAATGAATTCAAATTCCGCCCGCAAATAAAGCTTGTGAACTCAGTAACTCTACATAAGAAATAAAAGTTGCATACATGAATTAAATGACTGCATGATGTATACCAAGGCAGCCCTGTTGTCTGTGCACAAAGTAAGGGAGTAATCATGTGTTGCTTCCAGGAGAGAAGAGAAATTATGCAGAATTTTACATGTATGTACTTTCCTAATAAGGAAATGTTTAATTTGTTAAAGTAAAGTCACAAGCAGGCTCTTGAAATGTCTACATGACGGAAAAAGCTGACTGATGGAGGCTCAATGCTGTATAGGAGAGGCCATACATACACACAATTGTCCACTGAAAAATAGCCCCAAAAAAATGAAAAATCTGCAACAAGATATTCATGAGCTGTACGAAGAGGCGTGGTCCATGTGTGGAACTGTATCACTATAAAGTGTTAAGAAAGCTGGATGACATTATTCAAACAACCAAATCTACAAAATCTGAACAATCATACTAAACTTCTAACAACTAAAATACATTTCAATTGGACCTCTACTTTCATCGCTGTGAAGAATTGATGAGAAAACAATGCAGCTGACCGTCTGCCAGCTGTCTGCAGTTGATGAGCCAGAGGTGAAACATTATGACGGTGTTGTGCCTGTTGGTTTGCTGCTTCAGATAAAGCCATCAATCAGCAGCATCAACAGGGCTCCTGTTACATAAAGATATAGCATCGTTGTTTTATGTAGCATAACACTGCAAAGGATTAAGCAGTAAGAGGAGGACAGATAAAAAAAAAAGGTGGGGGGGGGGGATGAGAGGGCAGGGAAGGCGACGAGGTGAAGAGATGAGATGTGTAATGGATTTGTATCAAGGAGAAATAAAGAGGAAGTGAAAACACAAGATGGGGGGGGGGCGATAGAGGAAGATGACAGTATTAAAACAACACTGCGTTAAACATAAGGGGCTGCACTGGTGCGGGAGTGTGGGTGCAGGTACCGGAGAACAGGAAGTGTGATCCAGAAATAACACAGTACACCTATAAGCTACAAAGTAATCCACCAGGAATGTGATCTTCACTGCTCTGAGTCATCCTCACCGCTCGGACAGCGTCGGCAAAAAGAGCGCTACAAACCCACTGCGCTACCTGCTCGACTCCACATGGCAGAGAAACACAGCCAGAGACCAGCTGTGAAGCAAGTGAAATATCTCCACATCTGACGTTGGTGGTCTCCTGACGTTTCATCCAGCACCACCACCAAGAAAAAAAGATCAAATGTACCAAAACCAATGACATTATGATCAGCTGACCAGCCGTCAGCTGTTTGGTACTAACTTACAAATGCTAACAGGTTAAACTAAGATGGTGGACATGGAAAATATTGTACCTGCTAAGCGTCAGCGTGCTAGCATTGCCATTATGAGCATGTTAGCATGCTTGTGTTAGCATTTAGCTCAAGACACCACTATGCCGAAGTACAGCCTCACAGAGCTGCCAGCATGTCTGCAGACTCTTAAACAGCGCTACTGAATTTCATTTCATTTCAATTTTCAAAAAGACAAGAAGGCTAGAGAAGAGAAACCAAGGGCAGAGCGGGAGAAGGAGGAGAGGTGGCAGAGGGATTGCTATGTGACTGAAGGCAGCGTTATCCAGCCAATCATCACAGTGTCAGAGGAGACACCGTCAGTCTCCCTCGGCGCCTTATCGCTCCCTCCTTTTACTCTTTACCTCCCCTTTCCATCTGCTTCACCTTTACCTCTGCCTTCCCCTCTGCCCCACGCCGATCGATAATAACACGTTGAACCGACAGAGAAGGAGAAGAGGGCAGGAAACGGCGGCTTTACTTCCTCAAACCAATTCAAGCGAGACCTACTGCAGCTTACTGTAGGCGGTACAGTGACCGCGTCTGCAGAATTGTTTAATTCGATTTCTTTTTCTCTCTCTCCTATTTCAGGGCCATACGCACACACAGGGTTTGTCATTCCATATCATTATCTTGTCTCAAGGCCGAGTGTGAATAAGAGGGAGACGGGCTGACAGTGTTACAGGATGATGATGGTGTGATGAACGTGTCCTGACAGAGCGGATCACCCAGACGTGTGACTTGTCACCAACCAGGCTGTCAGTTGTTGAGTTCCTCAGTCTATCAACTTCTCCCGCTGCACTCGGATTATGCGACACGCTTGTAGCAGGTAGTCATGCAGATAGTTATTATTACGTCATGAGCTTTGGATAAAGACTCATTCCAGCTTCCATTAAAGTCTTCCAAGCTAAACAACAAACAATTCATCACCGCCTCCAAAATGACCAATATTAACATTTTGGGATCTGACGCCACCGACGGCAGGACTACGTCGTTCGTTCCAAAAAGCAGAAAGTTAACATTAAACACTGAATTAAAAGCTAACAGCCATTTTAAATCACTAGTTGTCCCTGATCTGTGGTAGTTGATTTGACCTCAACATTGAAACATGTTGTTGCACTGAGTCTTTGTCTAGACGTCCATTAAGTGCTTCCTCTTTCGGCAGCCGACTGCGCTGTCTCTCCATCTGAGTCCAGTTTGCCTCGGTAATTAACTTTCTCTCTCCGTCTCTGTTTTTTCTCTCTAACTCTCACCCTCAACATCCCCCTTCTCTCCCTCTCCCTCCCCTGAGACAGAGACTGGAGGAGATAATGGAGGATGGAGGATCACAAAGGACTGACATCGATTTAGAGCTGAGACCTGATGATGAACATGCTCACACACACACACACACACAGTGATTTGGTCTGAGCGAGTCACCCTGATAGCACTTAACTTAGTGTGGCTCTCCAAGTTAAGGCTGTAGGGAGGAATACATGTTGAGGTGCGACAGACAGGAGAAGGAAAGCGTTCAGACTGAGATACAGAAGTCCTCCTTTATGCAGGCATCCTGCACATGTTGAGCCTCTGAATACTGAATAGCATGTAGTAGTAACCCCTCCAATAAATTAGATACCAGTCACAACACTTCTGACAGCTAAACTGAGCATGAATCTTGACATTAGAAATTAGAGATGGAGACCAAATTTGCTATTTGAAAAAGGTTCCTCGCACAATAGCCACATATTGCTGTGATCATGGGATTTCGGTGATTTCTACATTCTCCTTCTCTTTTTGGTGAGGACATTTTTTAACGCCTCGGCTTATAAAAGCCCTCTAAGGTCAAGTGTTCAAATCCATAATTCATGGTCATCCACCTGAAAGCAGGCTGTTTTTGGGGCTCCAGAAAGGCTGACATTTCAATGAGGCTGTTCGCTTCACGGCATTTCTTCACTTCCCTTTTCCTCTAAAACGATCAGATGTAGATTGGAGTACGTTTCTTTTTACAAAATGTCAGCTTTTTAAAAATAAAAATAAACCGACTCAGAGATAATGAATGAGATTTTATTGGTGGCTGTTTTTTTATCAAGATAAGATAAAATAAGCCTTTATTATTATTATTATTATATGAATTCGCACAAGGACAGAAAAAAATACAGATAAATATAGTAAGTAAAAAAAATTGTATAAAATAGTGTATTAAATAATAATAATAATAATACAAATAAAAATAGAAACTATACAAGAGAAATTAAACTCAAAATGATAAGCAGTATACATCCAGCACCCACAACAAGTGTTGTACTTAAAGTAATACGGCAATATCTTCTGTGAGGTGCCATAGTCGGCATAGTCTTCAGAATAATATATAATATCGATGATCCCATCCGACAGCTCGTCGTTGAGAGGGTGAGAGGGGTTATCCAGGATGGCTTTGACCTTGTCCCTCATCCTCCTCTCCGCCTCCAGACTGTCCAGTCGCAGCCCGAGCTGGCCTTGATGATGCCACCACAGCGAAGAGCAGGCTACTGTGGGGACAGAGGTATGTTAGTGCACTGTGGTTTAATGTTTCTCCAAGGTTTTCCCTGAAAGTTCACAGTATTTAAAAAGGTTAACAAAGTTACGTCTGCATAACTGCAACAGAATGGTGTCATAGTTGTGTTGTGTTGTCAGGTCACTTGGAGACGACATTTGAATGCTTTCGTTCAGGCAGGAAGCTGTGGTGCAGAAATGTCAGTGCTCTGTTCATCCTAAGGGGCTGGGCTTGTTCACATTTAGCACTAATAATAAAATCTATGGGTCCTCTCGAAGAAGCTGCAGTGACGTCAGCGATCTGATGGGTAATTTTGTGCCGCATCGTGAGCTCCATTCAGACGGGGTTGGTCTCCGTGGGGGAGGTCAGGTAATTTCATTTCTGCAGCAGTGATGCTAATCCCATCCCGATCGGCCATGTCTGTGTTTTTCACCTTCAACCCTCAAGATACTTCATCCCCAAACACCTGCTGTGTGCAGACAAGCTCAAAAGCTGCTCTCATTATAGTTGTTCCATCATGTTTTGATGATGGAAATGAATTGTTCCTCCAGTGAAGGAATTGGTACATTCATGTATTGTTTTGCATTGTATTAAATATAGTTTGAGATATAAAGATTACTCCTTCTTTTTGTTTTCCAAATCTATGTATTTATTGTGGTACTATTATTATTATTATTGTATTTGTGGATGATTAACAGTTTTAATTGTTGTTGTTTTTTCCTGCAAAATGCTACCATACTGAGACATGGTTGAAATGCCATATTTTGTAGGTCTTCCTGTGCACGACATCTAAACAAGAATAATTAAAGACCTGCACCCCTTGCAACACACAGTGCATATGTTTAACATATGCAGAAATTGCAGGTTATCCAAGAACTAAGTAGAGCTTCCAGTTTAGAACGTGTTCAACACAAACAGAGCAGAAAACTAACTGCAAACTATTCATCTGCCCTTCTGTTTGTGCCTCTTGATTAGCCTAATGTCTGCAGACAGCTAGCTAGCTACCGTTAGCAACCCGGCTACATGGCAGTAGTCAAAAGTTAAAATCGCCTCACGGCGACTGTTAGATTCACTGCGAGGTAGCCAGAGTCAGCTAACTACTCTCAGTGCAGTTTGTAATAACTTGATTTTCACGATGAACAAAACAAAAACTAAACATCTAATTAATTCAATGAATCCGATATACCGCCCAGCCCTCACTGCATCTTTGTCTCCTGAAGTGTTAGCCCTTAAGATTTCCGTTATCAACCCTTGGTTTTCTAGCAACAGCAATTCAATGTATTTGCATTTTTTACTTGCCTGTCTCGTTTTTAAGACCAGAACCCAGCCTGCATCTGTGTCTTTAAGAGCCAAACTGGCCAAACCCAGACTGGTAATGCCTTATTTGAGACCAGAATCAGAACCACGACCTGAGGGTATACTGAATCGAGGGTCTAAAGACAGAAGGTGTCGTATTCGGTACAGATTGTAAAGCCCCTTGAGGCAAATTTGTGGTTTGTGATATATATATATAAATAAAATGGACTTGACTTGTTTATTAAGATAACAATGAATCCAGTCCACTAACTAACTAACTGAAAACTAAGTACTGTCTTGCTCAGTGTGACAGCCACAGTCTGAGTCTGTTGCTGTTTTGATTGACCAGTTAGATCCCTGATGATCCATACGGTTGACCCTGAGAAACCGATCCTGTCTGAACGGGATCAGACAGACAAACTGACAAACCTTTTGGCTTTACATGAAATCAGACGGTTGCTACTGGAGTTCACCAGTCTTTCATCTGCGTGATCAAAGGACATCTTATGTAAACTTGCATTTATAATTCATGTGAGTGTATGTGCTCCTGTGTGTCTACACTACATGAATGTGTGTGTGTGTATATATAAATACAGTATGCTGCTTATACAGTATATGTTTTATGGCATGCCTGTGCTTGACTCTGTGTGTATATATATAAATACAGTATGACTTTTTGCATATCTTCAGTAGGGGAGGCTGCCCTGGATACACGCCATGCATGCATGCATGCATGCGACCACGTGCTGTAAGTGCATACACAGCTGACAGATGCAGTAGGCTACATTTTCTATTGTGAAATCTGAAACCTGTCTAGAAATAATATTACAGCAGAATAACAATATGATCCATATGATCGATGGATATTCAAACATGCAACACGCTCACCTGCTGCTGAGTTGGTCGAAACTACAAAAATGAAAGGAAAAAAAGAACCTTAAACATACAGGTTTGGTTTTATTCAACATGTTATCGATGATGACGCGCCATGTTTCAGACAGATGTCCGTCCTGTCTGTCAGTATTTTGTCTGCACAGAGTTTGTTTTTAGTCTCCTTCCCTCCAAGTCCATAGTGGGTTAGTTCCTGCTCTGTGCACACAAGAGGAAACAGAGATTCTGTGTCAACACAATATGAAAACACTGGATCAACAGGTAAAATTCCACCAGGCAGCATAGAAAGAACAGTGTAAATTCTCCATAAATGACCCTGAAGATGTGCAGATAACATGCAGCCTCACTGTCACTCTAGGTGGTTTTGAACTATTTAATGTGTATTTCCTGCGCCATTCATTTGATTAGCAGCTCCTCTAAACTTTTAGCTGAGGTGAAGGCAGGCAGGCGTGTCAGGATCCTTGGAGGGAAATGATATATATGTTTATCCTTCAAATGTACCATATTTTTCATACTTGAACCACGACAGAATAGTGCGTCCACTGGCACATTAATGGAGGCTGTTAAAATGATTATTTATCAGAGAATATTTAAAAAGGTAAACTTACATTTCCACAATGTTTCACTCAGCAGGGAGGGTTGCACCCCCCCACAGCACCACCCATGCTAATGGCTGGCAGTATATGTGTCATGTCATGCCTGTGCTTGGAGTACAGTACAGTATGTTCATGTGCATGATGGTACATGTGTGTATCCGTTACACATTATCCCTGGAGTGATGATGCCTCTTATTTTCGCTTAATTGTCTGTGAAGACAAGCAGCTTCGTGTGCATGACATGTCTGTTCTCCGCAGGCGTGTGTGTGTGTGTGTGTGTGTGTGTGTGTGTGTGTGTGTGTAGCAAAAAAAAAAGGCTGAATGTAGAATACAAGAATCCAAACTGTCAGGAATTGTAAACTTGAGCGCAGCATTATCTTCCTTGTGCTGTGTTTAGCAGCTTTACACTGAACACTATTAACACTATCCATTAATATATAATATAAATATATTAATATACAGCAGCATTTACTCCTTTGGTTCAGTCTGTTTGATGTCAACAAACTGCACCTGAACACCTGAAAATGAGCCCACGTTCTCTGTTGAGACTGTAGTTGTGATTCTGGGTTTAAACTTTTGTACAGCTATTATACAATTCAAAATAATAATATAAGTTTGGCCACTAGGGAGCAGCAGAACTCCTTGACAAGCTGACAGACATGTGAAGATGATATCACCAGTGGATGAGGCTAACAATTTAGCAAACAGCAAACAGAGTAACAGTAACATCGATGTGGAGCCGCGTTTGTGTCCACCTGGTGAATGAAAGTCCAGTATTCAGGCTCCTTTTAGTTCTGGTTTGGTCTCCACCACCTCCTGAGAACGACAGGGTTAATGAGAGTGCTGCTGGCAGTGATGGGAGCACTAAGACTGAGACTGAGCCACACAGTAAATGTGCAACGACACCAAAAACTATGAGCTACAAACGTCTAAAAAGGCTGCAGAGTTGATGATAATTAGCTGTGGCTTTGTCAGTACAAGCTAGTGACGTCTCTCCTATTAGATTCCTATTTGATTCAATGGCAGTGTCACGAAAACTGGATTGTTTTGTTGAGCTTTAAGTGTCTAACAGCTTTAGTTACTAGTCACTGTTCAGATTACAATTGCTCATACCCTTCCTGTCCACTGAAAACCAAATTCTCCAAAATACTGTGATTTGTAATTTCTCTATTAAACTGAAGGATGAAGTTTTCCTTTGTGGGCTGAGAAAACTCTCCTACTTTTTAAGGTAAATAAACTATTTGAATCCCCCTTTGATTAGCTGGAAAATGCACCGTCACAAAGTTGAAAACAGGGCTGTTATTCTGAGCTCATGAAAAGCAGAATAAAGTCGTGCCACAGAAATGTTTTTATGACACAACAACAGAACAGGAACAACAGAAATACACAATAAGGTAAGAAGTAAATACTACCACTACAGGAAAACAAAGGTTTTTCACATCAGTGGGGAGGGAAGAAGTATTAATGCATGTGGGGATAAATTTGTAGGTTTTGTGTGGGTGTGTGTTTGCATATCCTGTTTTGCAGACATGGGTGGAGGTTTCACTTCCTCCACCTCAGCCATGCGTTGTTGACTTCAGTTTCTCTAAATTTAGCTGATGGTGGCAGGGATAGGATGACATTTGTCCTCTGATTTAAAAGTGAAAACATCTGGGTTTTCTTTTTGCAATTTTGATATTTTTAGCTTCTATTCTCACTGTCAAGTCAATCTGACCTGAATAGTATCTGAAGAATGTCAACATGTAGAGTCAAGTTACAAATAACACAGCAGGAGTCAAATCCCAACGAAGAGAAAAAGGTTTTCTGCTGGAAAAGGTGTTCATTTTTCATGTATTTAAACAGGTCAGCTTGACCTGGCACATTTAAGCAAGCAAATCCATTTACACATCGATGTCACACATAGACTAAATCAATTTTGTTTACATGTAAACTAACGTGGTGATTGGAGGTAACTCATGCTGTTTCCCGCCTGCCGTTGTTGCCCAAAGCTCCATCTTTCTGCCTCATCATGTTTGTTTCACTGAAAGTTCTCCGTAACCATTGTGATGTTTTCTCACAACAGCTGCTGAATACTCTGCTCTCCTTCTGGAAATCCGTTGTTGAATTGTCACACTTGAGGCTTTTTCTTTTTTACTTTACATGACACATTTTCTCTGGCGGTTTGTGTTTCCTCGTTTCCTTCATTCAGTTCGATTCTGTAGCAGAATCCTCTGCACGTTGTTTTGTTGACATGCCAGCTCTCCGAAGGCTCTTTCTGTTTGACGTCCTTTGAGACACACTTGCGATGATGAGGGAAATTAACTTGACATGAAACTCAATGAGAAACACTCAGTCTTCCCTTAAAAATGACTAGTCCTATCCTCAGGCAAAGCAATTAAGCTCTAAGTCCCCCAGTGGAACTAATCACTATAAGATTATGGTTGTGTAGGCAGCACTCAGGTGGTAATGCCTAGTAATGTGAAAGTGAATCAAGGTGTCGTTGAGACAAAACAGCACAGGCTCAGTCGACCTTACCTGGATCATAGAGTCATAACAAAAAACACAACTGCACTCAGTTAAAGTTCTTTGAGGACAAATCAGATGTTTGGAGCAGAGGGAGCAAATGCATCCTGAATGCAGCTGTTAGTCAATATCTGTCTGCAAACCCCCCCCCCACCAAAAAAAACAGACCATCTGCATAACCTCAAAATGCTGTGTGTGTATCAACAACTTGATATGCAGCTTTAGTGCCCCCCTGTGGTGACAGAAAGCACTGCACAGGACATTTTACAAGTGGCAGGTTTAGCATATTTCATGGACAGCCACGTGTTTTCTACACGTTACAGCATTTTGGCATCATTTGAGGCTAGACATATTAACACACGAGAAATCATTCAAATGTATTCAAAAGTCCCACCACCTTGTGTGTTTTTGCCCTGTGTTGTTGTATTAGCGAGCTCTACAATCCATCAAGGCCTTCCTGAATGTTTTCATGTCACCTGCACACAAAGCAGCAGATATGCTTTAGGCAGTGGAAATGCATTTGATAAGACTTCACACCCCGTACACATATCAGAGGAGATTTGTGCTGCCAGATATGATTCAGAATGGTATCACCGATCAAAGGTTAACCTCTGATAACATGTTGTGGTGGAGACTAAAGCCAGCTCGTGTCAGTGTCAGTGTTCCAACAGGGGGGCGCTCAACTGAAAAAACAGACTTCTCCTCCAAGATTTAAAGTCAACTGCTGGGTATTTCTTAAAACTTCAGGACCCTGATAATCAGCGTCACCGGCAGCTGACTCAAAGCAGGTGAGATGTCAGTGGTTACAGCACCCTGACAGTGTCCCTGTAACCCCAGGATAATGATTTAAGAGCCTTATGGAAGAGAATGAAAATAAGAGCGTTTGGCAGTGATGTGTGATGGACTTCACAATTAAAGTAAATGGCAGGTGATTCAGTAAACTCAACATGCACTTGTAGGTTTTTAGTAATTCTCTCTCGCTGCCTCCCTGTCTCCTTGGTGTATGGCGCCCCCTTCTGTTTCTCTTGGTCCATCCACATCATTTGAAGCAGTCACTCACTAAAAACATATCAACCATCCTGTTAAAATTCCACAAATTACACATTTAAACTAAGAAAATGGTGATTTTATCCTCTTTTATAACCAAACAACAAACCAGAGAAACCCCTAATTACAACCGCAAATACAAGAGTCTTGGAGTTTTTGAGCTTCAGCCACCTTCAAATGACTCCTTTTTACACTCACTGACACTCGCAAATTAGGGCAAATTTTAATATGCAAGAGTTTTGTAGTTACGTGCAACTTTATCTTCTTATATACCAGGAAATATGGATGTATGAATAGAGTACGCCTTCAGAATAAACTGTTGGAGGATAATAGCATCGATGGCACTTGATGAGAATCAGTACAGTTGTGAACCTTAAATTGACAAATGACAGACAAATGATGTTGTTTTTCCTCTCTCTTTCTAGGTATCTGTGTTATTTTATGGTCACAGTTTTCCCCAGTCGACCCATTGATTAGAGGAGAGCGAGAGTCCCGTGAAGAACATTGTAGTAAATCCAGCTTTTAAATCTTCTCTAAATGTCCTCAGCAGAAGAAAAGAAGAGAAGCTGGAGGCCCAGTGGTTTGAATCTGTGGCCAGATGTATCTAAGGCAGATCTGTGGTGAGAATGCAAAGCAGGATGTTGCTGAAAATCTTTACTTCTCTGCTGGTCACTTCATCATCATCATCATCTCTCAATGCACTGCATCTATACAAGCTATTAGGGAATTCAAACATTAAGAATATTGTTGAAATAATCTGCTGTCTGATTTAGTGTCACTTTACAAAGATAGTAAACAGTCCCGAGTTAAGTTATGCATATGTACTGATGGCACGAGTCATTCACATTTGTCTCATTTAAAACTGCAGGCCTGGCACCTTTATCATATTTGTATTATATTTATATGAACTATATTCTATATATATATGAACAGCTGCATACCATTAGCATAGCTTTTGTACAGTTACATTAAACTAATTACATCTTTCGTTATGTATGCATACATGTGTGGAGAAAAACGCGTTGCATAAATTATACTTGTATAAAAGAGGTCGAGTGAGTGTATAAAAGTATGTAATAAAGATAATTTATGATTAAAACTCGGTCTAATGAATTGATTAACCCTTTAAACGATCATTTATGTTGTGTAACAACATGTACAAATACAACTTAGTATATATAGTATATAAAGTTTTATTATAGATAACTCCGGGTCTCCTCCTGCTCGGACGGACGTGAATCCGCGCATGCGCTCTGCCGCCTCGGTCCGCCAGGGCGGTGATCTCTCTCTCTCTCTCTCTCTCTCTCTCTCTCTCTCTCTCTCACACACACACACACACACACTCTTTCTGTGTGTCTCTCTATCACTCTCTCTCTCTGGGAAAAACCCGAGCAGGAGGAGAGCAGCAGAAGGGGGGAGGAGGCGGACTCCTTCTTCTTCTTCTTCTTCTTCTTCCGATACAGCGGTGGCGGCAGGATATTTAGAAAAATAAATCAAAAAAAAATCCACGCACCAAACCAACCCCCCCCCCCACACACACACACACACCACCCCCCTCGGTGCGGAGCGGCAGAGGAAGAAAAAAAAAACCACACGGATGTGCCTCCGAAAGCGCAGCGGATACCGCCCTCCGGACCTTATTAATGCCAAGATTGTGAGTATCTGATCGGCTGCAGAGACCAGCTTGGACACGGGGAGGGGAGGGGTGCTGGTTCCAGTTTAATTTCCCCTTCCCTGGTCAGCGGCGGGGCTTTTCCTCGCTCCGCGGTGTTGAGGAAAAGGTCGGTCTCCGTGATTCCTCCCCTCCCCTCCTCTCCCTCCTTTCTCTCCCCTCCCTCCTTTCCTTCTCTCCTTTCTTACCTCCTTGTTTCCTCCTGGTTGAACGGGCGGCAGGCGGGCAGGTCTTTGGGGGGAAGAGGAGGAGAAGGAGTCGGGAGAACCCGTGTCTTGTTTCCTCTCCGTCAGAACTCTGCTTCTTTTTAACGGCTTTCTTGATGCGGGAGTGTTTCAGTGTCGCGCTCCGTCTTTTCTTTTTTTGTGTGACAAAAACACTCAAACAGCTCTTAGGTAGAAAACCGATGGAGCAGAAAGGGGCTTTTCTTACTTTATTTGTGTTTCCTTCGTGTCTGTACTTCTTTCTTTCAGTTGTCGTGTCCAGTAAGTGAGTTTGGAGGAAACGACAGTAAACTGGCTGTTAGCTTAACGTTCCCGTGGAGCGTTCAAAGACATGGTTCACACAACGGGTTCAGTTGTAACACAGGTCTCGTGTCAAGCTAGCATGTATGACAGTTAACGTTTAGCATCAAACTTTATTCATTTGACCGAAAACCTTCGCAATAATTTGATTTGTTTGTGGCTTAACTTTAAATCTGCAACAAGTTCTTGTTTCTTTTTCCACTTTGAGTTACTTTGACACGTGAATTCTTCTCTTGTCAATGAAGAGCAAATTGTCTTTACTCCTGAGGGTACAGCCGCAAAGCTATCCAAGCTAGCTGTTTTTCATTAATTTATTAATAGCTAATTAATTTGTGTTGGTACAATTCTCCTCTGGCAAAATGAAAATGGCAATGCTAAGGACCTGTGGTGTAGTTTGCTGTCACAGATTAAGTAGGTGTTGTAAATGTGATTTTTTTTTTTTTGTTTGTTTGTTTGTTTGCTAGCTCGCTAGATGGCAATTTGCTAGCTCGAGAGTTAGCTTCTGCCGCTGGGCGCTAACCTCAACGACATGCAAAGTTGTCTTGACTTGAGTTATCTCTAACGCCTCAGTTTTCTTTAATTGAAAAGCAAGCGTTATGTGCAAAACTCAAACAACGTCACATCATTTGCATCATAAAACACGGCACATTTTATTAGCCCATTCTTATTGTATCCTGACGCAGCGAGCACTGGCCTTTACATTACAGATTGAACCTTTGACAGGATGAAGAATCATGGTTTGTTTGTAGCCTTGATGTTGCTAAGCTAGTGAGTTCCTACCTGCGCCGCCACAGTGTCGGTCGGCAGGTTTGTGTGTCATGTCAATGTGCATTTAGACACGCTCACCAAAGACATTACCAAAGACAAAACAGTAGACAGCGTCTGTGATTTTTCATCTTTTCTGCACTTAAACAAATTTTCCAACATTTTTTTCTTGCCATGCTCTCTTGTTGGCCGACAGGAAGAAAACATGAAGAATTGGTGATGCGTTGAATTTGATATTTTTGCTTCTGCATCTGTTCTTAGGATGTATACAGATCATGCTGATTTCTGTATTGGCTATCAGTGGAGAAAAAGTCGCGTCAGTGCGTCCATAAAATGGGATATAACATGCACTGATAGCCAATTCTGATACAACGCAGAGTTTCAGCTGTTGGCGGGTACCAATCTGATACCGTTGCTGTCTTTTGTCCATATTAGAAGTCCTTATACACCAGTGCTGATTGGGATAATGTTTATGTAAGGTAACATGAAGCCAGGGATTGTTTGTGGCGCTAAAAACTGAGTCAGGCGCCCGCTTCAACTTACTGAATGTAACTGATCGCGGAAACATAAACTTTAATGACACTGACTAAGATATAACCCAGTATATAATGTGGATCAGCCAATACCCAATACGCTTAAGAAAGTCAGTATATCTCTGTTCCATCTGCTACATTTAATAGGCTATGAAAGCTACTGTATGTTGGTCTTTGATTGTGCAGCTGTCAGCATTCGGTTATAGGATGAATACATCGGCTTCTGCTGACTAATGGACTTTTTTGTGTGTTTTTTGGGCTTATTTGTACTTATTTAGATTTACTTGACTTGGAAACACAAAACCTCAGTAATCAAGATCACATTAAACAAATTGCCGTGCGTGTTATAGTAATGTCACAGGTTACTCTAACAGAAAAGGTGAAATGGGACTAGGAGTGTAAACATTTTTTACATGGGAATAAAACCCCAAACACTGACGCTGTTATTGACCTGCTGTACCCACGTTACACAGAGAATTCAACCATGACCCTAGTGTGGTCCAAAAAAGCTCCATCAACAGATCAGACAAAAAAGAAGTGTGATATTCCTTTAATTTCACAGTGTCTTTGTGGTTTGTCAGTTTATGGTGACCTTGCTGCACTTGATGGTATGTTTATGTATAAACTGACAGTATGAAGTTCCTCCATGCTACTCCTGCAGCAGTCCAGCAGCATTCTTATTGTATACATTCTCTTGTATAGCACACCCTTATAAACTTTAATATGCCTATTGGGACTTAATAGGATTCTCATATAATTCCCATGTATGACCATATATGGTGTAGCCTCTGGTTAGGCACGTTTAAGAGGAAGAGACACAAAAAAGCAGAAATGAATGTGTTGTTGCTTTTATATATTCTTATTTTGAGCAGCAATGGTACTTTACAACTGATCCCTCCTTCTCTTTCTGTCTGTCTCCTCATCCCTTCGTTGTGTAGTAAATGCCTTTTCATGAATCATGAACAGCTTCAGGTGAAGGTATCGCACAGGAAGGTGCTTTTGAAAGTAGAAATAAATGTGTCAGACTTGTCAGTTTTTGTAAGTACGGCCTTTTGCATTTCTTCCTTGTTTTTTTATGTGGTGTGTCCAAGCATGTGGAACTGCTGGCTATCAAATGTCAACATTCATCTCCTTTTATCCTCATAAATCCTCGTGTTTTGGGGTCCCTTTCCTGTAGCCGGTTCGAATTACACACTCGCCTCTAAAAAAAAAAGACAGTCCTCTTGAAAGAGAAGTGAGATTTGGTTTTAGGTGCCTCTGTGAAGTTCGCTGGTGTGAAAACCTTTTTTTTTTTTTTTTTTTCCAAGTGACTGACTGAACCAAGCTGAAGGAGGGAAAGTTTGATTAAACAGCTTCAAGCACATTTACTGTGAAAAACGCCCTCAGAAATCACAGGCGTCCACATTATCTGTCATTTATTTATTTTACCAAAGGCAGCGGTTGTATACGCCATCACCATGGAAACCAAGATCAGCGGTATCTGCTCCAAGAAAAAGAAGTCTGTGGCCAATTTGGGGGTCCCAACCCTGAGATTAAGAAACGTACCACCTCTCAGATACTTATGCCCGATCAGGAGTCTAGAAATATTTTTCCTACTTCATGTTGCCAGTTGGTACACACTTCCTCTTCCTGCGTCGTTCTTCATTGTGTCTGTTGCTTGCTTCCTCTTTTTATAAGTTGGTCATAGCCTTCCCTTCCTGCGTCTCTCTCTCTCACTAACTCTGTCAACCCCTTTGTTTTTTTTCTTGTTGTCTCTTATTGTTTGTTTCTGTCTTTGCTGTAGTGATGTGTGCGTTTGTGTCTATGTCTGTCATCTTGAGCTACGAGCGTCTGGTGGTTTTACTGGATCACTCCTGTTGCTGGTTTTGATCTTTTAAGTCCCTACAAGTCCACACAAAAGTAACATTCCCATGTCATCGCTGATGTCAGATGAAAACCTCAGATCACCCGAATGACAAATGTTTGTCCAGGAACTAAAAAAAAAAAAAGCTTTATTTTTTGTTTGACCACCACACATTTTTGAGGTTCCAGTGGGATTTTGAAAGGATCGCATCAAGACGTTGGAGAGTTTTCTCGTCCCAAAGAGGACCGCGTCCTTCTTGAAATAATATGAACAAAACTTAAGATTCACTTCATTTTCCCAGAATAAGTTATTTTGATGCCGTGTGGTCACTGGCTGAAAAGCTTGGCAGGCCTGAACAATCTGTATATCTGGATGAGAGTTGCATTGGCAGACATCAGATTGATTTATCAACATCAGACTGATCTTTCTATGTGGCCCGAATCAGATCTGAAAGTATTATAATACAACCAATACAGTAGCATGGCCAGTATGATCAGTGGTAACAGCATGTGTGTGGCTCAAAATGTTTGTCAAAAACAACAAACAAAATGTCACCCGTGGCTTCAGGCATTGTCGTCACACTTGACAACATTTCTGAAGTCAAAATTCAGTCTTCAAAATTCAAATTCAGCTTTACAATCTAGTCAGAACAGTACAGGGAAGGCATGAGGTCCCTCACAGCGTGTCCACAAGTTGAAATATACTCATACTTTGTGTATGGGGATGTTTTTAACGGTTACAGTAAACCTCTGTTTATGAAGTCTTGTTTGAATGCCACGCTTGTCAGGTGGGAGGCCAGAGTCCCAAAATTAGTCTTTCCTTTTTCTTCAGAAAGACTAATTAGCATCATTAGCTTTCCTTTCCTCTTCTGGCATGATGAGCAACAACCTTGCCACTAATCTCTGTCTCATGGTTTCAATGTGGAATTCTAGTTACACAATTGAGGGGGAAGGAGAATGAGCCCTAGAGGTAAATTTCCAGAGGGCAGCTGCTGTTTAAAAACCAACAACTCCAAGCTCTCTAACTCGTATTTATTAAGACGCTTTAGTGAGCACACATTGCTTCTTTAGTTTCGTCTACAGGTGTTTCTTTACATTGTTTTCGACATCTTGAAATTTTCTTTTTTCTCTGTGCAACAGTGTTGATATGTTTGATATTCCATCCACCATTTTATGTGCATTTTAAATTAGGTTTGATGATATGTTCTCTTGAGTTTCAGCTCTGGTTTGGTCCAGTATTTATAGTTAGTTGGTCCAAGTTTAACTGGTCCTGGGTTGATCCTATGTTATATAATGTTGAACCCTGTTTTTGACCAATATTTGACAGTGTTTAACCCTCGTTTGATCCTGTGTTCATTGGTGATTAAGCCCTGGTTTGGTCCAGTCTTCACTTGTGTTTTGGTCGCCTGGTTTCGTCCAATATGAATGCAGTCAAGTCATGGCTGACACCCGATTTGGTGGATTTTCACATTGAAGGGAGGCACATGATTCAGTGTTAATACTGATTCTTTGGTGAATGGAGTTATAATGTGTGAAAGTAACACACTTCGTCTAGGATGAGTAGCAATGATGTACCAAGAGACTTTCTGTAGCTCTTGATTGGATAATCTTATTAGGACATCCTCAGAATGTTTTCATAAGAGAAGTCCATGGAAACACACTGATTCACTTCTTCGTTCTTTGAATTTTTGGAAATTTGATTAAAATTTGAAATTTGATTAAAACTCATCTGGTTTTTGAAAGTGGCCTCTCTCAGAGTATTGTGTAATAGATGGAGGATCTGTCATTGATGGAAGATCTTAAGGGTGACAGGAGGATGATTGGTACACAAACACTCACTATAGCCTTTTTTCTCTCCTTCTGTGTGTGTGTTTGTGTGTATGTGTGTGCGCCATTGCCTGTGTACATTTAAATGCACATTCCCTCCTGGGGTTTTTGGTGCATTTTGTGGGGT
The DNA here is from genome assembly GCF_043641665.1 of Enoplosus armatus. Taxonomy (NCBI): domain Eukaryota; kingdom Metazoa; phylum Chordata; class Actinopteri; order Centrarchiformes; family Enoplosidae; genus Enoplosus; species Enoplosus armatus. The sequence goes on along the minus strand of NW_027261186.1, from coordinate 28,255 downwards.
GCTTTTACACGCGTGTAATTTGTGTTTTTGGTCCATGACTCCATGTTCTTGTGGGATTTCACACATCTTCATGTATGGCTGTGTATGTTTTTGTGATGCATTTGTATTGTGCTTGTGTGTGGCGTATTTGGGTGAATGCATGTTTGCACGCACATTTGTGCATTCCCCTATGTGTGTGTATGTATCTGTGTGTGTGTGTGTTTATAAAGGAGAGGTCCGAGGCAGAAGGGGGGATGACATGCATGCGTCCGGCCTGCTAACATCGCTGACGACTCGCACACTAACCGACTGCCCGCCCTCACGACATGACGGACGTTCTGGTAAACCAACTGCACGTCTTCTTCTTTCTCTGTTTCCCTAATTCCTATTCTTGCCTTTCTTCTCTGTCTTTCTTCATGTCTTTATCTCTCGTTGAGTTTCTTTGTTTAATTGTCTGGGAAATGTTTTTCTAATTAAAACACCTATCTGCTAGCTAAGGACCATGATAGACCGTTTACAGTACAGAATTCGGCAACAAACTTGCGTACTTGTAGATTTATCCATTTAGCTGATTTGGTTTTGATATTGGATATCTGTCGATAACGGGTCCGATACTTATATTTACTGAAATGTTGATTTAATATGTATATGAGGCACTGAAACATCAGCGGTAGCTACTTAATCTGACACACCTTATTTTTTCACAAGATACTTGATATAATATGAAGTTTAATCAGGAAGTTCTGACTCCTGAAATTGACGTATCACTCTGGAGTTGTCGGACCTACAGAAACACTCTTAAAAACACTTTTAGATTTCTACTTTTGGAAGTTAAACTTAGGTCTCAAAGGAGTAATATCTTGTGTTTAAAATACTGCAGGAGCTGGCCTGCTAACTCCCAAGACCAGTAGCCGGTCTCGCCTGGCGAGTGGGTCCGAGCATTTCAGTGTTGCTAATTCCTGTAAAGTTTCAAGTAGTCTCAAAAACTTGTGCTGACACAATAACGGTTGCAGAAAGAAAATTATTATAACAATCGTCCACCATTGCCACTGGTAGATGGGAAATGCATGCTGGGATACTTTTATACCCCAAGTCCACACACACAAGTCTGCTCCCAAAGCCTCCTGGATAAAATGGACCATTTGGACTGTATTTGGCTAAATGTGGACCGTGAACAGCTCATGAAACAGTAGTTGGGCCGTGACTGATGACATTTCAACGAGAACACAAATAGAGACAAGAATGCAGTTTGAGGCTCAGTGTCATTGGTTTAGTTCAAACCCCCCCCCCCATGTAGACTGTTTTCTAGCAAGGTAAATGATGAATAGATGAGAAATGAAAGCTAACAGCTAATACAAAGCCTGGCTCTGTTGCAACCAACCTTGAATTACTTAATTAGCAAAATGGAACAAATATATTTTTGTAACTTTCAAATATTGGCATCAACCTCAAAAACCCAGTATCCGTTGGGCTCTACTGTACTTGTCATTTCAAAGTTTCTTCTCCTCTCCCCTTCTCCTCTTGATCATTCTCCTAAATTTAACTGTCATTTAATTTTCACATGCCACTGCCACTATATATAACTGCTGTCAGCTCGTCTCCCTCATATCTGCTTGTCATTTCTCTCCCTCTCCCCCTCCCTCTGTTTGCCTTCTATCTTTTCCTCTTGCTTTTTCTCTCGCTCTCTCCCTTACTGGTTGTCTTATCTTGCTCGCCCCCATTCCTCCCATTCCCTCCACTCTTTTTTTCTTATTATCTCTGCCTCTCACCCACTTCCCCTCGTCATCTCCCCCTCTCTCTTTCTCTAGTTCTTCCTCCCACTCCCCGAAATTCCTTCACTCTCTCAACTCTCTCTCCCCTTCCTTTAATTTATTCTCCTCTCTCTCTCTCTCTCTAACTTCTTTACTTTCCTATTATCTTTCATTTGAGTGTTTCCTTATGCAAGGTTGCTGTTAAGGGAACTACATACATATGAAGTACCCTGCAGCTGTGTGGCCAATTACACGACGGCAACTTGGTAGTACGAAGTTCATTGAAGTGATCAAACACCAGGAAATGAATTGGCAAGGGTTAATGAACAATGTCTCCTGATGTCAGTGGGGGCGATCTTTACCTCAGCTATAATACACAGTGGGAAACCCTCAGTGTAGATGGGTGTTCCCGTGAGATTAGTGTAAAAGTTGCTACAGACCGTCACACATACACTATGTGGCCAAAAGTATGTGGACACCTGAACATTACACCCACACAGTTTCCAACACAAAATTGGTTCGTGGAGGTGGTAAGCGCTGCCCCTCCCCATCTGACAGCTAGTCCAGTTGGTCTGCAGACTCTCTCGGGTAAAACTTGTGTCCAACTGGTGATTATCAAGCGACCTGATATCTGACCTGCAGCGCAGCAGTGAGTTTATTTCTCACACATCAGCAGCTGATTGAGACTGACTGGGCTGTCTGTCTAGACTTTTCCCAACTTGTAAAACCTCGGGTTTCCATTTTTCTGACATTGTGACACTGCTCTGATTAAATACTGTGAAGCAATGAGTGATCAATCAGTCAATCTGACGCGTCTCATCTAGTTATCAAAGTTACTAGATGAAGGGTTAAACAGTCACCTCACTCAATAAATATGTGGCCTTTGCTGTGTGATGTAGCGCCACTGCTCATTTCTCCTAAAGCTTAATAAGCCTAGTGTTATTTTTTATAGAAATATCATTCCATCTGATGCTATTGGAGGTGCCCTTTATTTCATGTGAGTGGCGCCTCTATGTTTATATGCTGCAGGAAACCCTGACCCGCATGTGATCGTTGAACATCTCATTCCAAAACAATGGGCATTAATCTGCTGCTACAACAGCCTCCATTCTTCTAGGAACGCTTTCCACCAGATTTTTGAACCTGGCTGCAGGGATTTGCTCCCATTCAGCCACAAGAGCATTAGTGAGGTCCAACACTGATGGTGGGTGATAAGGTCTGGCTCGCAGTCTGAGTTCCAGTTCATCTCATAGTTATTGGATGGGGTTGATGTCAGGGCTCTGTTCAGGCCACACCAAACTGGAATACCCTTTTATTTATGAACTTGGCTTTGTGCACCTGGGCATTGTCATGCTGAAACAGGAAACAGCCCTCCCCAAACTGTTGCCACAAAGTTCAAAGCAAGCTATTGTCTGAAACATCATTGTATCCTGTTGCATTAAGATTTGCTTTCTGTGTAACTATCTAACGTACATGCTCAGTCAGAGGAAAGCAAGGCAAGCAAAGCTGCTCTGAGCAGTCCTGCAAACAGCTGGCCTCCTTTTTACTTCCGCACCATCAAAGAATAAGGAGAGACTGTGAAGAGACATTCCTAGCTGATGCATGGATGCCTAAAGCGTTTATGTAGCTTGAGGGATACATTGTCAGATTTGTAAAGTTTGGCATTCTTGTGAAAGAGAGATGCGTGGACAAGTCTAGACTGGACTCCAGAGGTGTCCAAGTTTAGAGGAAGAATGTAAATGATGGTTTTAGAAGCTTTTCTCTTTAAGCCATCGTGGCATGAATAGGCCCATGCAGTCATAACGGGTAGGGTTGGGTTGGTGTGTGTGTGTGTGTGTGTGTGTGTGTGGATGGGTGTGTGTGTAGACACCAAGTCTGATTCATCAAGTTTCAGAAAGAAACCAAGAAGCCCTGTGTGTCACAATACCTCTGACTCTGTTTCCTGCCTCTCTCTGTCTCTCTCTCTGTCTCTCTTCCTCCTTTACTGGAGTGAAGGCGTGTTGATTGATGGAACTAACGTGGCTATTAACAAAAGAGTGAGAGAAAATAAAAAGAAGGACCCGTTTGTTCTTTCATTCAGTCGTCCATCGTTCATCCACCATTGAACCGTCTCGTCTCTGGTGAGCTTTGCTGCTGAATGCTCTCTGTGTGCAGTTTAATGTGCTGATTTTTGAACAGGGTTTGGTTATTTTGTGCACTCCTACAATGTGTAACTTTGTAGCTCAACAGATAGAACAAGGCAGTCCAGGGGTTAGTGGTTTGATTTGCTCTCTGGCTGCCCGTGCAGTTGGCAAGAGTGTCTACCAAACTGAATGTCACTTCATTACTCAAATTTATGTGATCTTATAACGCCTCTGTGGGTTATTGAGGAAATTCTCTGTTGCCTCTCTGATGAAACTCTTTCAACACCCTCTTGGATAAACTTGAAAATGCATTGTCATCAAGCTTTAAACAAGCCTGTTTTTCAGTTCCTGAAAAGTGGACACGTTGGGGAGTTTTGCATATTTTGGCTGATTAACAACAAATAACCTACAAATGTTCCAAATCAGGTTTTAGATCGATTTCCCACTTTTATTTGGTTACCTTTTCTCCATCATGATGTTTTTAATCCCTGGGTAATGTCCATGACCAACAGTCTAAAACCCAAAGGTAGTACAGGAAATATCATGTAAAACAAAGAAAAGCAGCAAATGCTCACATGGGCAAGAATATTTAAAACAATTAATGTTGGCCGATATCTAGCTCATTGTATGTAAGTACATTGATCAAGATTCAAGAACTTTATTTGTCATGCAACAGTTGGAACAGTCTGTTGTTGGGGTGATGAGCATCCTTCATGATCCTACAGGCTCTGGTTCTGCACCTCCTTGGTGTATAAGTCCTGCAGGGAGGGAAGTGTAGTTCCAGTCTCTGCAGAGCCCTTCTTTCCTGAGCGGAGCTGTTGCCAAACCAGGTAGTGATGTTTCCCTTACATGATGCTCTCTACAGCCCTAGAGTAGAAGGACTGAAGGATCCTCAGAGACTCTGAATGTCCTCAGCTGCCTGAGGTGGTGAAGGCGCTGCCTTGCCTTTCTCACCAGACTGTCTGTTTGTACTTTCCATGTCAGATCCTCTGTGATGTGGCCTCCCTGGTATTTGAAGCTGCTCAGTAGTCCCGTTAATCCTCAGCGTCGTGTACGTCCTCTGGTAGGCCTTCTCATCGTTGTCAGAGATCAGGCCCACCACCACTGTGTCGTCAGCAAACACAGTCGTGTGTGTACAGGGAGTGCAGTAGGGAACTGAGGACGTAAACCTGGGGAGATCCTGTGCTCAGGGTGAAGGAGTTGCCGGTGTGTCTACGCACTCTGACCACCTGGGGCCTGGTAGTCAGGAAGTCCAAGATCCAGGCACACAGGGGGTGCTCAGTCCCAGCTCAATCAGCTTCCCAGCAAGTCTGGTGGGGACTATGGCATTGAAAGCTGAACTGTGATAAATGAACAGCAGTCTCACATAGCCCCCTTTCTGGCTGTCAAGTGAACAATTGTTCACTGTGCTGGATTAGCTGGTGTCAAGTCTCAGTAAGATGATAAGTACTGAAGTGAATTGATACTATTGGCTTTTACCAATGGAAAATGTTAAGCTGTAATTGAATTTGTAGTCAATAGATTTGTGGTTCTGGTATATAAATATTACTAGAAGATAATGAATGCGTTGGAAATGGTAAAGGAGTGATCTCACCACCAACCACAGCTGCCATTACTTGGCTCATGGCTTTTTTGTTTCACCTTTTAAACCTTCAGCTGAGGCTCTCGTCCAGAGACACTACCAGAGAAAGAACAGGTGGAGCTTCAGTTTCTTGTCGTCTGCATAACCACTGACCTTTCTGAGAACAGTTATATACATCATTTCGTCACATTAAGTGTCTTTGTGTGTTTCTTTCTCCTCATTCTGGTCAGAAATAGTGTTTAAAGTGTTTTGGTGGGATGCCAACATCCTCTTGTTTGGTTAAGGCAGATCCTCTTGAAATGGGCGTGTTGCCGCTTGTGTGGTTGTAGTGGTGTGTGTGTGTGTGTGTGTGTGTGTGTGGCGTGATTGTAAGTGGACACGTGTTCACAGTGCATCACAGTGTGTTTTAAGTTTGAATGCACGTGTGAGCAGTTGTAACTTGATTGTGTGTATCTAGTCAGTGTGTGTGTGTGTGTGTTTAGACCGGCTTGTCCATATAAGGAGAGGAGAGGAGATGAATTTGGGAGCTGATATAGTTTGTCGGCGCAGCCCTCTGGTGAAAAACCTTGAATCTGTCACCACAGAGTGCTGTTAGGCTGGATTTATAGAACCACTTACTGTGTGTGTGTGTTGTAAAGCAAGGGAGAGTTTTAGTGTGAAAGCGAGGGAGTGTGTGTGACATTTTCAAAGAAAGAGTAAATGAATAGAGACAGATCAGGAGTGAGAGGAGAGCGTACTGTATAAACTGTGTGTGTGTGTGTGTGTGTGTGTGTTTAACAGTGTGCCGGTGAAGCTTTAGCAGTGTTTAACATGTCAGGGCAGGAGGTTGGAGAAGCTCCTCTCCTCCATTAAACATTTTTTCTTCTTCCTGCACCAGATCTGGTGTGACTCACTAAAATCCACCTGCACTGCTTGTAAAAAAAAAAAAAGAAGAACAGAAATGGAAAACAACTTGTTTTACCTGCGATGACTTCACACAGACTCTGACTCTGGAACACAGGTCTGCTTAAGTTGAGTAAATTTACTGTATAACTGAGACAGAAATGCAAGGAACTACAGCTGGGAATTTAACGATTTAAGTCCTATTAATCTCACTCATCTAGTGCTGAGAATGAGATGCTGAGCAAAGGGGATAAACTTTAAACATTTAGACATGCAACATAGTAGGTCAACTGAATTAAGCATCATATAATGATTAGTCCATTGACAGAAAATGAATCTGCAACAGTTTTGATATTTGATTCATGTTACAGTTGTTAAAGTATTGTTAAAATATGTTTAATTCAATATCTTTGGGACAAGACATTTGAAGACGTCGCTTTGGGTCTTCAGATTCACTGATAAAAGAAAGTGCAGATTTTAGTCTCCAGCCAAACTTGAAGTCTTCTTCAGAGGAGATACACGGGAGTTTCCTCACATTTTTAGCGTTGTGACTTCACTGGGATCACTCCCACAATATAAAATCATTGACAAAACGTGAGAGAACATGGCAGGCAGTGAGTTGGAAATGGACCAGTCACTTCCAGCTCTGAGGTAATGTTGCCCAAAGGAGTAAGGAAGTACGATACGTAGTGATAACAGTGTTGCGGGAGTCAAATTTGTTGGAAATGTTATTTCCAGAGCAGCATTCAACAGGCCGACACTGAGCACAGAAGAATAAACAACTGTTCATAAAAACTGTTTGCATTTTAAATATTCAGCTCTAGTGACAGGACTTAATCAGCCTACATTGATGTTTTTCTTTTCTTTATTTTAGAGAAATAAAACGACCTCCTGAGGGTCCCCTCCTCTCCACACTAATGCGTCCTGTGTCCTCGATGACACCCTTTTGCAGAGTGAACTCTGTACTCTTCCCAGTGTTCAGCAAAAAAATATGCCATAGTTAACAAAACTCTTACATTTACAGGCTCGATAATGTAAAATATTAAACCTCAAACACACACGTGCACAGACATGCAGCAGCTGGAAACCAAAAACTGCAGTTGTTGCACTGGTTACCTGCAGGTGGCGCATGTGTCAAAATGGTGCTTTCATTGCCTGTAGATGGCGCACATTGCTATATCCACATCCGCAGGTCAAACTGCTGCTGCTTCCTCTCAAAAGTTCTTCCTCTTTCAAATAGATTTATATATAGATTTAGATTTTATATAAGTTCTTATAAGTCCTCCTCTCTGTTCCATCTCTCCATAGCCAATTTCATGGCGATTTGTCCAGAGGTTGTTAAAAATATCTGTCTCTGGAAGAAGACCGACTAACAGAGCCATCCTCAGTCTGTTCTGTTAAATCACAACAATGCAGTAGTTTCGTTACCTCCCGGCTGTTAAAACCTCCTGACTTCAGGACTCTGAAGGTTAGTGTGGAGGTTAGTGTGTCTACATGTCCCTGACTTCCTCTTTGTCTCTTATCTCCCCTGATTTTATCTTTCCCACTGCTAACTTTTAGTTTATTGATATATTAGAATGTTGTCAATAAACCTAAAACGTATTTTTACTCTTTTACACCCCATTTCATCCCCTCTCTCTTTCATTTGATCTCTCTGTCTCTTGATCTGTCGCTGTGACCCCCACCTCTCTGTCACACACACACACACACACACACACACACACACAGGGCTGTTGGCGATCAGGTGGTGAGATTACGGAGCAGTAATCTCTCAGATTAATACTTAAAATGAGCGCTTAATTACTTAAACCCTGCTGGCAGGTGCAGCTGCGCGCATGTGTGTGTGTGTGTGTGTGTGTGTGTTGGTAGATGTACATGCAGTACACAAAAGCCCTGGCAGTGTCTCTCTCTGAATTTAAATTTCATCTTGCTTTATTGGCAAAGTGTGTGAGTCCATCTGTGCTGCCAAAGCATGCAGCGATGGCAAACAAACTAGGGCACACAGTCACAGTGAAGTGACCCACAGACTTTGCACAGAAGTTGCATTTGTATACAACAAACATACATACATACATTTGATTGTTTTTATTAATACATTAATGTTAGCAAGAATGCTTGAAATAACATTTATTTCTTGTAAGCAATTTGCAGCAAAAGCAGCAGACATGACGTGACATCTTCAAGCAGTTGAGAACAAAAACATTGGTTCTGTTTAGTCCGATAGATCAGCTTTACTCATGTTATAAGACGAAGATCTTCATGCAGTTTGCTTGTTGTTTGTTTTATATTATATATGTGAGGCGTTGACAACATGCTAACAATCATGGGATCTTTGGTGTGACAAAGCAGTCACACGGGCACTAAAACTGAACCATAAGGGTCGGGTCATGCTACACAAGAGGAGTTCAAACCCGTCTCACCTCTGCACATCGGGCCAATCGCGGCTCGATTTTCGGTTTTTGAAAGTTACAGAAGTGTGGCCCCTCCCCTAAACCCAAAGCCGGAAACGAGCACTTCTGATGAGGTATACAGACACCTTCAAGGGTTTTAGTTTGAGTGTATCCTTGGGACAATGTGCCGAAGACAATTACATAAGAATTTTCTTTAGTAGCAGGTAGCCTCTGCCCTCATTGGCCAGACTGTGTGTGTGTGTGTGTGTGTAGCAAAGGTGTGTGTAAATAAGGTTAAAAAATATTTACAGAGATGGAGATGACAAGGAAATGAACTACCGTGTGTGTGTGTGTGTGTGTGTGTGTGTGTGTGTGTGTGTGTGTGTGTGTGTGTGTGTGTGTGTGTGTGTGTGTGTGTGTGTGTGTGTGTGGGGGGGTTTCTAAGTCTTTATAATGTCATCTAGCTTAATCAGATTAACACTCCGATCCGAATCCTGTTAAACACACACACACACACACACACACACACACACACACACACACACACACACTGAAATTCACGTGGAACAGAAGAGGAAGTGAGACATCTGCTCAAAAGGAACTGTTCAGTCTTTTTTTTTTTCTTTTTCTTTTTTAGTCTCTTTTCTTTCTCTATTTCAAAACTAAACTGATAACGAATCTTCCCGTGTTCACTCATCACCTCTATGAAACATGAACGCACACACACACACACACACACACAAAGGCAGTAACGTGATAGCTCTGTGTTATAAAAGATGGGGCGGGTGATAAAAGAGAGGAAGGGAGTGTTCCTCCGTCTCTGGGACTGACAGTGCAGGTAAACTGTGACAGCAGTGCAGTGTGTGTGTGTGTGTGTGAGTGTGTGTGTGTGTGTGTGTGTGTGTGTGTGTGTGTGTGTGTGTGTTTCAGCAGCACCACAGTTTGCTCAAACAAACATTAATAGAGAAAAATATCAGTTGACTTCAAATGTGTAAGTTGGGTTTCTTTTCTTCAGGCAGCGTTATGGTCACCCTGTAGACCTGAAGCCCCGCCCCCCCCCCCTTTGTTAGTTAGCCTCTGATCAACTAGCATCTGTAATAAGACAACTGGATAACGACACAGTGCATCAGCATTTCTGCCTTTTTGTCCCAGTGGCCAACAGCGGTGCTGCGGGCCAAACTTATGTCTTCCATAGACCACCATTAAAACAGGAGACTGTTGAGGACACCTCGAACAAAAACTGGGTAGTTGAAAACTTCTCCAGAGCCTAAAAAATCTATTTTATGTGCGTGACACCTTATGCACTGAGTGAGAAACTTTCTTCACAATAAATGGGCGCCATCTTGGTTCTCTGTCCATATTCAAGATATTCACCATTTTACTTTAAAGGAAAATTACAGTATTTTAGTAGCTGCAGCTACTTTGGTGGATGGGAACGCTCTTATAAACATCTCTGAACTAGCCGCGGCCACTCAACTTGCCTGCTAAAATAGAAATATTCAATAAACAAAATACATCTCTTTTAACAATTACTTTAATTGATTAAGATGTTCCAGTTTCACATTCGGCTCTCAACTTAACTACTGGTAAGCATCCAGGAGCAGCTACATCTTCAGTAAGGTATTCGTTTGTATGAAGGAGCGCTGCGCCAACAACACTGCAGACTGCTGCTGATTTACTGCAGAGTTCACACATCCAGCTTGATGTACGGGAACGAGGTCATGTGCAGTTTTTAAAAAGTGTTGGCACAGTTCACAATGTTCAGAAGAAAGTGTACAGTGTGTTACAGCAGTAGACCATAAAGAGACAAATCTGCTTTATTCTTTATTTGACTTCATGTACCTGCTTCATGCTGAATCAGCAGCACAACAGATTTTTATTAACATGAAAATGTTGCAGGTTCCTGCTTTCATTCACTAATTTACTGCGTTACCGGCATCACCGACCGCTCTGCCACATTCACCCGCTCTCTGGAGTGTTGGCATCAAACACACACACACACACACACACACACACACAGGTCAGCAGCCTACGTCTGTCCCTGCGCTGGCAGACAGACACAGACAGAGTCGGCAGCTGGAGGCTAATGTCAGCTGAGCTGTAGTTTCACCATTTTCCAGAAATGTAAAAATAACAAACGCATCCGATCTAATGATGATAACATCGACATGGATTTAACCCTAACCCTCTGCCCGGCACACACTGTCACACACTGTGTGTGTTTGTGTGTGTGCATCTTTGCATTGGCTTACTTTCCTTTGTGCGTCTGAATGCGCCTTTAATGTGTGCATATGCATGTCTCTTTGTGTGCTTTTGCATTATGTATGTGTGCATATATGCTGTCTTTTTGTGCGTATGTGTGTGAGCACATGATGTTCACCATGTGCTCATACATGCGTTACTGTGTGCGACCATACAGTATGTATATATCTGCCCCATATGGTTGTGTTTCTTAACTCTCTCTGGCCCAAAAGTATAAATTGAATCTGAGCTATTTTCCCTCTAAGGATGGAGGGATCTTTAAACAGATCATATACAGATAAGAACTGTACTTTTTTTTAAATGTCGAATGTAAAAAACAAACGTCGATGCGTCGGCCTTAAAAATCTCCTGAGTCATCATCTTCAAATCAAGCGGTCCAGGGGCTCAGGGTCCAGAACCCGGAGTTGGGAAACCTGTGTCTATGTGCGATCATCTTTGTGTGTGTGTGTGTGTGTGTGTGTGTGTGTGTGTGATCACAGCTCAATCACATGATGCATCACATTGCCCGGTCTGTCTCCATACCCGCTCTCTTTCACTTCCTCTGTTCTACACGGTGTCTCTCTCTCTCTCTCTCTCTCTCTTCTTCCTTACCCTCTCTAAGTGTCTAATTCTCTTGTTTCCTTCTTTCTCTCTTCCTCTTTGACTCTATAATGTTGTCCTTGTCATCTTTACTCATCTCTCACCCTTTCAGAACCTTTATTTATTCCCCCTTCGTCTTTCTTTCCGTCCCAGTCTCTCCCCCCGTCCCCGTCTTACTCACTGTTTGAGAAGAAAAAGATTGATGACTAGAATGTGTCAAAGACTGAATCATTATTTTTGTGAACAGATCTTTTTTTTTTGTTAATCTTAATCTAAATCTAAAGCTAGTTTAACTAAACAGCGGTTGTTCCGTGCTTCTAACTGTGCCGTGAAGTCAGTGAAGGTTTCAAAGAAGTTAATAAAATTCAAACCCTGTCTGAATTTTTATTGTTTGACTTCAGATCCTTCACTGTGAACTCATCATCATCATCAGTCATTTATAAAGGCAAACATGCTACGTGTAGCATTTTAAAGCACACACACATGATTGTCATATTAACTGTGCTACCTTGGTATGATTACTGTAAACAAAGATGATCATGTGAAGACCATTTTTAGCCTCTGCCCAGCACCGGGGGTGTTGTTAGAGCTCAGGTTTCTCCACGTTCAGGCAGATTTCACATGTTGGAACTTTTCAGGGTTGTTTTCTTTTCCATCTTTCTGTTTGCTGTTGAGCTGAAACTCATTCTTCATGTCCACTGATTGACCTGAACAGCATCTATTGCTAGCAAAAACTTCCTGAACTCATGCAGCTAGAGGTTGACAGGCTTCTTTGGGATTCTCTGGCGGGGGGGGGGGGCATCTGTTTCATTCAGCAATTTAAAATAGGTCTGGGGCAGTGGTGGAAAGTGACTAAGTACTGTACTTAAGTACGAGATACTTGTACTTTACTTGAGTATTTCCATTTATACTTACTTTATACTACATTATACTACTACTTTATACTTTTTACCCCACTACATTTATTTTACAGCTATAAGCACTACTGACATATACACATATAAGTTCATAAAATCAATTACTCGTCTTGGCTTGTGACCCCTCACTGTCTAGTTGGGGCCCTTTTCTTACGTTTCAGATGTTAATGAACTGTAAGTTCCATCAAAGAGAGATTTGCCCTCTAAACATCTTAAACCGTCTCTGTTGAATAACTGTTCAAAGCCCAAAGAGGTGAAATTAGTTAAAAGTGCTAAAACTAAATACAAACTTGGGTAGCAGAACTTTGTGTTTTCTTCTTTCGTACCCCGTTCATCCTCTGATGACCCTCCAGATTTATCTTGTGACCCCTTGGAGGGGCTCGGACCCATAGATTGGGAAGCACTGAACACCTTACAGTATTTAAAGTAGTTAAAACTATAGTAGCTCCACCTTGACCTGCTTAACAAGTACTTTTCCTTTTGATACTTTAAGTACATTTTGCTGATAATGTAAGTAATCAGGACATTAACCTATAGAGTTAAACTAAGAGTGTATTATTTACACTGTAGTACTTTATGAATACATGAATACTTCTTCCACCACTGTAAATAACAGTATCTCTCTCTCTCTCCGTACTTGCAGTACACAGGTCCGATCCCGGCCGAGCGAGGGGGCGAGCTGGCCATGGGGGGAGGTCGCAGCGAGACCTCGGCACTGAGCGGGACGGGCGGCGGGCGGGGCATGACCACTACCCAGAATTCCCAACGGCCCAACGCCTGCTGCTTTTGCTGGTGCTGCTGTTGCAGCTGCTCATGGTAGGAGACAAAAACTCATTTGTACACACACGCACACACACACGCACACACACACACCCACACACACACTGCATTTATATAGACAAATACACACAAACCAGCACACACGCAGCTCTAATGTAAGCAAACACACACTTGCAGACTGGCTCGCTGGAAGTACTGTGGTCCTGCTAACTCGGCTGTAAAGACACGACACACAGCTGCCTTATGCTTAACTTAACAACTTGTCTATCGTGTAGTAAAACTTCAGCAGCATGTGTCACCGGTACTTCTGTGTAATCTGTGTGTGTCCGTTTCCTGAGTGCTTCTCTGAGTTTTTTTATTATTATTTGAATAACAGCAATAAAATAAGGACCTAATAAAGTTCAGCTTCACCTTCTGTTAAAGGTGGATTTATGGCTCTGGGTGTTTCAGCTGTAGATGCATCCATTGCACAAATGGGTTAGTTGTGTAGAATTGTCTACCGTGACTCTCTACTGAATAGCAGACTATTGCTGTGCAGTCCTTAACAGCAGAAGTCGTCATGTTTATATTCTTGAGCAGGAAGTTTGCAGGAGAAATTACCACAAACAGTCTGCCGTGACTCCGGAGGAGCAGGTTGCTGTTGTTTTATCTCGTCTTGGCTTGCAGCAATCTCTGCCAACATCGATCGCAGTTCTTGTGGTTTCCGCTTAGTAGCCCGTTCTTTTTTTGTAGGAGAGAAACATCAGCTCTGGTGGAGCCTTTGGTCCACACACACAGGAGTCTCCAGACATTAGTCAGACAATAGCTGTACAGTGATTAGGTCTCTGTAGTTCCCACAGGGGAGCTAATTATTTATAGCTCTCTCTCTCTGTTACACACACTGAAGGTGTAGACACCTGTAGCTGCTGCTGTACCCTGCTGTTAACATAACTGTGGTTAGTGTTGCCATTAAGTGGGGTAGTAACATCGTTGTGGGCGAGTGTACATGTTTATAGTGCTGAGAGCAATTACTCTTCTGTCAGCTCTGGTTTAGTGTGTGTGTGCGTGTGTGTGTGTGTTTCCTGTCTGAAAGCCGTTTTATCATGTCAGTCTCACCGTCAGGAATGAAGAGGAGAGACGGAGGCGGAGTAGGAGGAAGAGAATATCACAGGACACCAAGATGGAAATCATACCAAACTGTGAAGCTTGGTGAGTCTGCAGCGCTAACACACACTCACTGTGTTCCAACAAAAGGGTTCAAATATGTTGAAAGATTTGGAAACTTGTCTAGGTCAGGAACAATGATGAGGTTTTGGTGTGGATGCAAGATTGTGAAGATTTTGGTCTTAACCGTCTGCTCTTCATTTAAAACAAATCAGCAAATCACAAGGCTGTAATGTCCAATACACCCTGAAAACAATGTTTTTGGATGGATGTAATGTAATGTTAAAATATGCTAATATCTTTATAGTTAGCATGTCAATAACTGCAAGTTGACTTGTTGTCAATTCACATTTCTCTTCTTGTGAACATGTTAGCGTGCTTGTAGGTAGCATCTTGATAGGCTGTCATTTAGTATGCAATGTTAGCGTGGAACCGTGGTTCCGGCGGTGACGTTCAGCATGCACATGTTTGACCCACTGGTGGTGGTGGATCAGTAAAGTCATCCTCTGGGGACCATGAAGTTCTGTACAAGACAAGTCACACACATCTCCTGATTTCCTGTCACTGTGTGTATTTACGTGAGGATGCAGATTCAGAAAACGTCCATTACTTCCATTACTATTAATCAATACAACGCGAGGCAGAAACAGAATCCAAAACATTTTGTTAAATCGGGAATGTGATTTGTTAAATTGAATTCCTCTTTTTTCGAGCGGCTGCGAGCTGTGTACAACAACAAATAAACAAGAATGAATAAATAAACAAATCAAGAAATGAACCCTCTTCTTCACTCTTCCTCCCTCAGCACCAAACCCTCAGCGGAAGAGATCCGGCTGTGGTCTCAGTCCTTCGACAAGCTGATGAGGAACCCGGCGGGTCGAAATGTTTTCCGGGAGTTCCTGCGGACGGAGTACAGCGAGGAGAACATGCTGTTCTGGCTGGCCTGCGAAGACCTCAAACAGGAAATCAACAAGAGCGCCATTGAGGAGAAAGCGCGCTCCATCTACGAAGACTACATTTCCATATTGTCGCCTAAAGAGGTAGGAGAGCTCGTGGCTCACTTAAGGTTGCAGTGACACCTCAGTCAGCCCGTGAACTACGTCCACGTTCTGCAGTGCTCTCTGGAAGCTGAGGGTTAAATCTCGTATGTCTCTTAAATCTCTCAAATGCACCAACTAGACTTTGCCAACCTCTAGAGATCGCTGCCCCTTTCAGGGACTTTGTAGTCTTCTATATTTTTGGCGGATTCACTGGAAGTTTTCAGTGTTTTAGGGGTTGCAGATTTAAGGCTTGTGTCTTTTTTTGAATTCCAAGAGATGATTGCCAGTTAATCACTTCAGGATGTTGAACCATCATGCGATCGTTGCTCAAGTTCTGTTCTTGTGTCTCAGAAATGAGATGATTTCAATTTAGGGAACTACAATGTTTTGAAAACATTTTCTTATGTAAGATCTGGCGGATGCATTTTGCTTTCCAGTGTGGTTGTTGCTTCATCAGTGCCCGACCGTCCGTACGTCCAACATTTTGATTCTCCAGCACCATCATTAGGGTAAAACTCCTACATGTAAGAAAGCTATGGATAGAAGGCATGCCATGAAATTTACTGAGCACATTCCAGATGATCTCTTACGCCACCGTCAGGACATCATTTAGGTCTGTTTTTATTTAAGTCAAGATTTGATGGTTCCAGTTCTAAAATGTGAGAATATTTTGCTTTTCTTTGTCATATATTATAGTAAATCAACTATTTTGCTTTTGGACTGTCGGCCAGATAAAACAAGACATTCGATGAGATCAACTCGGGCTCTGGGAAAGAGACCAAGCGATTCATGGAAAATGTAATCGGCAGATAAATCTCAGCAGTTGCAGCCGTACAATATGCTATTTATTCTGTCCATCATTTTCAAATTGAAAGAACACTGCAGCCTCTGGGGGACCCACTTAGTGTTGTGAACATGCCCTCTGTTAAATCTCTCTGCTGCTTTCTTTTCTTAACTTCAGTTGTGTGTGCACGCTGCACATTCAGAGGTTTTGACTGGTCAGCTGTTATGCACATGCTCCGTGTTCACACCAACACCAGCCTTAAGAAATGCGAGCCCTACTGATTGAGCCAGTGATTGTTGGTGGTTATAAACTTAGAAATACTGTAGCACACAGACACACACACGCACACACACACACACACACACACATACACACACACAGACACACACACACACGCACACACACACACACACAGAAGAAATGAGGGAAGCATTGTCAGCTTTACTACTATTTTTAACTGATTTTTATCTGCGTGTGTGTGTGTGTGTGTGTGTGTTTTGGCATGTTTAGACGTTTAGACACTGGTGTGTGTGTATGTAGAGCTGTGTGTGTGTGTATGTAGAGCTGTGTGTGTGTGTGTGTGTGTGTGTACAGTGTGTTTACAGGCAGCTATAAATTGCTGCTCTCATCACCTTCTTGCAGTAGATGCTTTTTATAGACACACAGAAAAATACAGAGATATTTCCAGACGTGTGAGTTTGGCAGAAAAGATGCATGCCTGTCTGTCTGTCTGCATGTCTGACCTTGGTAGGATGCCTATCTCTCTTTCCGTGTGTGTGTGTGTGTGTGTGTGTGTGTGTGTGTGTGTGTGTGTGTGTGTGTGTGTGTGTGTGTGTGTGTCTTTCCTAAATAAGAGCAGAGGGAAAACATAAGAGAAAGCTTGTCGTTCTATAAATATCTGCTGGTGCTGTGGCTGCAGGGCCACTCTGAGTGTGTGTGTGTGTGTGTGTGTGTGTGTGTGTGTGTGTGTGTGTGTGTGTGTGTTCCAGTGCTGGTAACTGTATGTATTCATGCCTCTATGGAAGTTAATTAATGACAAAACCACAGAGTACAAAACAAATTCTAACTGGAGAACAGAATTCTGATTTGCTTGTGCTCTGTTTGAAATCAGCTCTCACAAATGTTCTACACACACACACACACACACGCGCACACACACACACACACACACACACACACACACACACACACACACACACACACACACACACTCCTGAACACTTTTTTTTTTAAACACCACTTTCCCCCTAATTGTGAATGACTAAACTAATAATAATAGAATAACAGTGAAACTATTAGTCGATCGACAGAAATGAATCAGCAACTATTTCATAATTGTTAAATCAGTTTTTCAGTATCATATATCACATATATCAATATATGGCCATTTTGCAGTACTGCTGTGTAGGACATCACCAATACTGCTGTTCTGAGGCAGAGTTTGTACAATCTGATCACATTATATTGGCCGATGTTGTTACAAACCCAGTTTGGCATTTTTGAACTGACATTTCTTGTCACTTATTGGCCACATAAACACTGGTTTGTTTTTGGAAATGATGTAGTTAATATGCTCTGTGACATGAGAACCATGCAGTTTGTCTTTGTCCTCACTGAACTGAACTAAATCTCCCTCCAGGTGAGTCTGGATGCCCGGGTTCGAGAGGTGATCAACAGGAGGATTCAGGACCCGACGCCTCACGCGTTTGAAGACGCCCAGCTACAGATCTACACGCTGATGCACAGGGACTCCTACCCACGATTCCTCTCCTCCAACATCTACAAGTCGCTCATTCACGGCGGCTCACGTACCTCCTCCGAATCCTAGTCCCACCGAGCCTCCACCTCCTCCTCCTCTTCTGATCCTGCACTTACAGGACTGATGCCAGACCATTTCATCGCTTCTCTCGCACACTCCTCCCAGGACAAAACTTTCCAGAAATGATCAGACTTCACTTTTCCTCTTCTCCGAATCACAAATCTCTCAGATTACTGCCAAGACTTTCGTCTCATGTCTTGTTTTTTCCCTCCACATCCTAAACTTTATTGTTGTTGCCAAGACCTCCCTCCCTCTCCTGTTTTCTCGTCTCTCTCCAGTTGACTCCTCTCTTCTATAGTCCTTCTGTTGTCTCTTAATTCTCATTAAATCGTCCTTTTCGCTCTTTCCTTTCTGTCTTTTTTCCCCCCATTCTCTTCTCTTCTCTTTTGCACTTGGAAAATTCAGGCAAGGGCCTTCAAAAACAAGAAAAGCATCACATTAACAATAGATTTACAACATAAAGTAACATGGGTTATTTGTCCACTAATAGCTGTGAAAAACTTATTGTTATTCGATCAATATCTTAACATATCTTAATATCTATATATTAAAATGGTGAAAATGGTTTATCAGTGAAATTTATCATTTTATACCCATAAATACTTTGAACCTCCACAAGCCTCTGAAACAGTAGAAACCCTAACCCTAACCCTACAATTTAATTAATACATTTTTAATGAACAGTGCCTCAAGTTACATTAACCACTAGCCAATTATTGATTTCAGTATGTATTTCTGAATAGAGCCAGACTGATGATGGATTTCTGAGGCCGATACAGATACGGGAGTCAAAATTTGTCCTGTACATTTATTTGTCCAGTTATGGTTAAGATTTTTTTGTAATACTACTGTTTCCAAGGTCAAGAATGAACCTTCATGTGCAAGTTTTGATCAGGATCCCTTAAATTTGGTTATTAAGGAATTGTGACCAGGATGATGTACTGAGTTTAAAAAGTAAAGTCCTAAAACTCCCCTTATCTCCATCCTGACATCGGTTTTCCTTTTCTTTTCATTTCTGTTTTCTTCCGTCCCTCCAACTCCATCCTCCTATTCATCCTTTCAGCTAATTTTCTATCTTATTACTCCTTCTCATCGACGGCTCCTGAACAGAGAAGCAAGCGATCTGGATGTTGAAGTATTTTTTTTGGGACATCATCTGCTGTTATGTGGAGATGATTACTTGGGAGATTTTAATGCATTTCAAGGGGAGAAATATACATCTGTGCCAATGGATTTTTAATTAATTTTTACTAATCTGCCCCTCCCCTCGTGACTGTCCAATCACCTTTTAGAGACAATTAAAGATGGATGCCCCTGACTTCCACCCACCTCATCGCCTTGTTTTTCATCCAACAGTTCTCCACACCGGGACTAACGGAAAGGCAAAAGATTCCCTCTCTGTCTTTTTCTCTCTGTCAACTGGAAAACACAGGGTGCTCCCTCCATCCGCCGCCACAAACGACAAAAAAGTTAGTTTCTTATTTGTATTGTTTATTTTTCCACTCTTGTTTGCTGGATCAATCATTTCACTCCTGTGATAAACAAACGGACGAATGGATGGATGTCACTTCCTTCCGACTACTGATTTACAAACAGACGAGACGTCTATTTTTTAAAGAGAAGACTATATGGAACATTTCAATTACGTTGATTTTTCTTTTTGTTTTGTTTATTTGGTTTCTCCCACTCTCTCCCCTTCCTGGATTTTTTTGCAAGAAGAGGAGGATTCCTCTGAGACTGTACTGATCCCCACCCGACGCAACACCACAGACAGGTGCAATAAAACACTGGAGTTTGGAAAAACAACACACACACATTTACAAACTTTGTGTTACTATACTTATACAGGGGATCTTTCAATAATCAAGAACATTTCTTCCCGTCCAAACCATAAACTCTCAGCAAGATGTGATCATGTCCTCCAAAATAGCAGACATCTCAGGTGTAATATTTCAGAATATTATCTATGCTGTGAAACGTTTTTTAATTTCTCAGTGCAGCGATAATCCACTCCCGTTAAGTTATCAAAGAAAAGTGTGTTACTTTTCATAACCACCATGGGCACAATTATTTACAGTATAGCAATTGTTTATTCGTATTTAGGGCAATACATCCTTTAAATGTGTTTAATGTGTTATTCGTCGTAACGTCTTTCCGTCTTTTTAAAAGTAATTTAATTGTGTAATTTTGGTTCTATTAATCATTTTGTCATGTTTTTTTCTGAATGGTAGATTTGGAATCGTAGTAGCGCTGAAATAATTCAAACGGTCGATTCTTTTTTTCATTGATTAGTTGATCGGCAGCTTCTCAAATGTGAACATTTTCTGCTTTTTGGTGTTTTATATTTTAAATTGAATGTATTTGTGATTTTGACTGATAGACAAAAAACAAAACAAGAAATATCTCAAAATCTCCACCAACTGGACAATAAAAGTATATTTTAGTTGCAGCCCTAAACCGCAGACAAACTGTATCTTTACCGTATCTGTAAAGTAAAAGCAAACTGCAGAAAAACAGAAAAAATGGCCTCTGAAAGCTGCAGTATTTGTTCAATATAACTAAACTCTTAAGTCTTGAACGTGGACAGTATTTTAATCGCGATACCACCAACAGCCACAGCTCAGCTGTAAATGACTGTCACATCTTGAAATGGTCAGATTTTGTGATAATCCCCCTGATCACCATCTTCCAGCCCAAATATCTAGAACACAGCATTATGTGCACATTTTAATCATGTTGTAGTACATGATTTGGGGGTCCAGTAGCTCCGTTCTGGACTGTCTCATCCACTGCACGGGAGATGGTCCTGTAAGGTCCCGTTGAAAAACACAGGGAAGCAGCCGAGGCCGGGGGCCCCCAAAGTGCAAAATTGGCAACTACAGTTTTAACGGTCAGGAAGGACCAAAGAAGATAAAATGTTCTCTGTTTTCTCTAAAGACCCCCAAGTTTTTAAACCGAGAAGTCCTATTAAGTATAGTAATACAAATATACACACACGCATACACACACACACACACACACACACCAGGGTGGCCTACCTGGGCACTGCTGCTGCTGACCTCTGCCTCTGTGACCTCTCACCTTTGACCTCACCACTGTCTGTCGCCTACTCAGACGCCTGCTCCTGATTGGCTGCAGGAGGCTGCAGGGCTGAACTGTGGTTGGTCAATTCAGGAAGGGGGGTGGGAGGAAATCCCAGGTGCAAAAAAATATATAGATATATTAATGAAAACAACTAATAAAAAAAATTAAATATATATATATATATATATAAAAGAAGATATGTGAGATGGGATGCTTACACCCAGTGCTTCATGGGAATTGTAGTTTGAGGAAAACAAATGTTTGTAGTTGTCTGCGGAGGCAGAAACAACAGATTTTAAAAAAGAGATGCCTAGCTCTTAACCAGACTGGTCACTCAGAATGCATTTATCTTAGTATTGTTAATGTTATTTATTTTATATTTTGTTAAAACTGTGATTTTAATTGTACATATATAAACGGAAACCCTTGAACATCCAAAGAGAAGCAGCTTCGTTTGTTCAGTGTTTGTGTCGAAGTTCATTTCTCTTCTGTGTCTCTGGTGGGAATCAAACCCTCGACCTCACCACGTCACGTCTTGTCTCTAGCCTGCCTTTGACGTGACAAATGATGTATTAAATATTTTCAATTATTATGAAAACTATAGTTTTCCCAGCTCAGCGTGAGGTCAGAGGAAAAATATGATTTACGATTAAAAAATGTTTAAAAAAACGGCCGATATATATTTTTAACATAAACAATCTGGAAACAGATGCTGAGCGGGACATTTGAAATAAGTTATTTATAAAAACAAACCTGTCAGTGCTCTCCGGTGGAACAACTGTGTAAGAGTTTCTGTACTCCACTACTTGTTGGCCGACATTTACACAGATACTTATGCAATGAGCTGATAATGGTTAATTATTTTATTTTCTGTCATAAGAATAACAAACCAAATGATTGCTGAGTTCTGGGAAAATGGTGGCCACTAAAAAGGAGTCCAACAGGGCAAGAAACACGCCGTCTAGTACAGGACCTTCGAAATGATCTAGAAGAGAAAACAAATGTGAACAGTAAAGTTATCACTCAAACATCCGTCACAGTTTATATGTCTTGCTTCAACATTGACCTACCATCCTCACTATAATTATGTGCAGTTTTCTTGCGCAATGAAGGATAATTGGCAACATCTCAGTTTCTCGCTTTCACTTTCAATGAAGTGCTCTGGATAATCTAGTCACAGCTGCTGGCTTGTTTCCAACCTGTCTGACCCCTCGCGTTTCTAGTCTCACCAGACTTTGTTGCGAGCACAATGTTACCAGAAGTGATGGGAATCATCAGGAGGCAGGCAGTCGTTCGGGGTGCAATAGGAAGAGCTTTTGCTTGCTTACCTTGATTGTTTGTGGTGGAGGTTTCAGATCCACCCAAACAGCTAAAGGCCCCTGCAGCTCTTCACATACTGTAACCACGATGTACACATTAAGACATAAACAGTGGTGACGTAGCTCTCTCCAAACATTAGTTACACACACTAACATTCAACATCTGTACACATCTGTACAACAGAACAATGAGATAAACAAACCAATAACTTCATAAGGAATCAAACCTGACTCGCCTCGTCCTTCATGGAAGAAAAACATAATGACAACAAGCAAGTGGACAAATGTCGCTTATTTAGCTGCCGTTGCTATATAGCTGCAAAGTAGGCGGAGCTATTTTAATGGCGGCTGAGGCTCATGGGTATTGTAGTAGTTAGAGCCGTCCATCATGCCTAAATGACGGATAATTGAAACTCTGAGGATGTTGTTGACAGAAAAACATGAAATGGGAAAACACAGTTCACTGTAACTTGATATGTTTATGCGACACAGACACACACACACATACAGTATATAGACACACACCATCTCGTACCTCCATATTCTCACACAAACGCACATTCCCACACTCACTTTATCTGTACATCCATGTTTTTTTTCCCCCCAGCATTCCACTCTCTAGTTTTCTGTTAATGAACACTCACTTTCAGGAGTCTTGCTGCCTTTTCTGGTCAACCTACTGCTTCAAACTTAGCTGAAGTTCAGTATTTAGTTACTTTAAAATGCGTCAAATGATTGCGATTAAACCAGGAAGTCAATTCAAATAATAATACTGGATCTAAAAGTCACAGAAAATGTTGATTTTATCTGGACTGATCTGTTATTAGACACATTATATATTATACATTCTTTAATTTCATAAATATATATATATGAAAGAATCATCAGAAATTATAAAATTAGTTATTTCTATGTTTTCATGCCGACTGCATAAAGCACATAACACTTTTTCTACTTTTTATGAGCTAAAACACATGTTCTCAAAACGACTCCATGTTAAAACACGTTAGCATGTTTTACACATAGCCTATTCTTAATTATTAATTAATTAATTAGTAAACATATTTTGGTTATATCCTGCAAAAACGACATAGAAAGTTCAAATAGAAGCAATCTTCCTGTTATTTTAGTTAGAGTAATTAATGAATATTTACTTGGGTGTAATGAGGCTGTTCTTTAAAGGAAAGTTCCTGTTTCGACATCCTACTGTATTCTTATTTTCATAGTTTTGGCAACAGTTTTTATCAGTCATGGTACTCACCAAAGTACTCTCTGAAATCTGACACAGTACTTCTACAGTACTACAATGACTTCCACTTGGTGAGTAAAACCTTATGACTACTAGTAGACATGGTGTCCAAAATTAGAATCTTTAATTTATAGTCAGGTTGAATTTGCCTTCACGCCGTCTTTCAGATGGGATTCGTCACCACGACCAGGCCGATAGCCAAATATGGTCAAAATCAAAAATGACAGGAAGTTAAATGGTGAGTTTGTGACCTGTTTTCAGTTCGCTAAGTGACCGTTTCTCCCTCTCCGATCCAGCCGCCCTGCGTTCTGTCTAAACCACATGTCTGTTTTCCGTCCGGGAAGAAGACACCTAACAGAACCTGCTATCACGCTGGCCTTCAGTGTCTCTCCACCTCCCTCCCTCCCTCCCTCTCTCTCCCATGCTCATGTATGGAAAGAGCTCAGCAGTGTTTCCACAACAAACACAACAGGAGCTTTCTCTGCTCTGCTTTCTCACCACTTTCCATCACCACCGCCAGCATCATTTGGACAACGGAGACGACGACGACGACGACGACTCGGCTTCATACTTGAGTCACTTCCTCTGTTGTCCTAAGGAGGAATTTCGTTGTTTATGTTTTCTGTAATAATAATTAAAATAAGAGCACAATGAGTGAGTACTCGATCTGTGATGGTGCTGGAATATTCCACATCATAGATTATACGTGCTGCCACAGTCGCTTTATTCAGATTAATCAGAAAAGTGTTTGTGTCTGAAGTGGGTGAAAATCTAAATATTGCCTCCATGTGAACATCAGTGGATTTTGGGATGTCATTTGGCAAAAGAGGAGAGAAGTCAGACACACTGCTGACTTTTCTTTACAGTGATGTGACGCTGATGGTCCACGTTCTAACTTTCACTGTGCCGATAACCATATTCTATATCAGCTGATGTACTTATTTTTTGTTTGTTTCTTTAAAAAAAACATAATGATCCCTTATATATACGATTATTAAAGACATTTTAAACTAAACTTGTTGATGCTCTCTGGCAGACAAACTACGTAACGGTGACGCGGTTTCTAAGCCACTTAACTTCCGTCATATACAGTTATACCAATATATATGAAATAAACCCATTTTGAGATATTTTGCTGACTATTAAAACCAAACAAGCCAGAAAGAAAAACATGAACCGCAGTGATGCTGTCTTAATCCAAGAGCAACTTTAATATAAATGTTAAGGGCAAAATATGTGGCAGCACAACATGGCAAAGAAAGGCACATCCATGATTCCACAAGGCCTAAATGTGATTTCAATCTGGCTTAAAGCTTCATCTAGCATAAGAAATAAACTCTAAGTGCTCCATACAAAACAAATTAAACCAATAGACAACATGAACTGGCTTTTTTCTCTCTAAATATATTACAGCTTTTTAGTTTTTATATATATATATATATATATGAATTATACAAAATAAAAGGAAAAAAAACTATTCATTTTTTTAAATCCACATTCAATTCACTTTAGTCAGTTTGCTTCATGATAGAATAATACACACACGTCCTCTTCAACAGAACTGGAAGGAAGAAAGAAAGATTGTGATTAAAGACTCTTTCAGGATTCATCAGTGGAAACTCTCCTCTAATAAATGGAGGACAATATTAGTTCAGGGAGGCCTCATGTTTATTAATTTACTTCACTAGCTGTCATCTTCGCTGCCTTTGTCACCAGGGATACCCAAAGTTGTTATCATTCAGGAGAAAAACAGTACAGTAAGAGGATGTCGAAATGTATTTCATAATTCATTAAAAGGCACAACTGTTGTATCACCAACGAACATTCGGTTAGAAAATACAACATCTGCCAGATTTAACGTGACTTCTGGAATAAACCACGGATCAAGTAACGGCGTGATGTGAAAGATGTCGCTGGAGAATTATCACCAACGCTGCTCTCTCCCTTTTCCAGCTCATAGTTTTGCTTTCACAGCACATTTTCACGGCATCATTCCTAGCGCTCTCATCAACCAACCGCACACCACCTGGCCACCACCAGCAGAGGGGCCGGCAAAGTCAGCGACCTGCTGGCGAAGAACGTTTAGCAGCTTAAGAACTGAAAATCACCAAACCTGGAGATGCTTTCATCAACAGTGATGATATGCTGGGGTTGTGCCAGGTTAAACTGAGTTTAAAATGTATTTATTTATTTAATCCTTTTGCTCTTGCACCAAATTACACCAAATTACACCATATTACAATGATGTGATGTCCTGTGTGTGTCATATTTGGTGTCTTTGTAAAAACACTAGTTTGCAGTTTAAAGAGGCCACAAAACTTTTTTTTTTGCTTTATTAAACTGATTTGTTTTCGTTTAAAATGTCAGAGCCTCCCACCGTGTTTGAAACAACAAAACACTTCCCACAAATTAGTCGCTTCACCTTGACCTAGAGCCAGGGGCTAAATAAGGGGGGTGGTGGGGGGGTGGGGCGGAAAAACCACGAGGAGAGAGAGGAAGGAGTAAATATGGAGAGGAAAGGAGAGGGACGAGGGTGAAAAGGACAGCGAGAAGTTCTGAGATGTAAACAAGAGGGGAGGGAGAGGAAGGAGGACATCTGAGGAAAGCGAAAAAGAAAGACAAGAAAATGGAGAGAAGTGAGGAAGACGAAGTAAAATGAAAAAAGAGAGAAGAGGAAGGAGGACATAAACAGGTCAAAGGAAGCAGCAGTAACTGAAGGTGAGTAGTGAGGAAGAGGAGCGGGAGAAACAGGCAGAGGCCGGTCTCTGCTGCCACCTGGTGGTGAGAGTCTGTTACTGACGTTCAGGTCAATCATTCAGCCCTTTACACTTCAAGTTTGCTGTAATTTAGTTATTTAGTGAAGCTGTACTTCAGCTTCAGTAAACACTGGCCTACATATCCCAGAGTGCCTTTCAACATGAAGACATTTACACCTTTATTGTATATTTTGATTTTGTTTTTTCTTTTTGAGTTGGTTTCATTTGTTTGATGGGTGGATGTGTACGTATTTACATGAGTTTTATATGTGCATAAGGGACTGCTGTATAACATATGGAGCATCTGTGTACTTGATTATATGTTTTTATTAACTTTTTCTGCATGTTTAGCCTTAAATCACACATTCAGCTGTTTGTTGATAATGTTTAACACTAATATTCACGAGTATTTACTGTTTCTTTACCTTCCATCGGTTTCCGCAGCTGTTACACAACACAAAGGTGGTCATGGGCTCATCAGCACTGCGGGTCTGCACCTGTAAACACACACAAAAGGTTTTTAATCTGTTTTATTGTCTTTATTATTGTTTTTTATCTTATGTCACGGCGTCCTCACCTGTGTGTACGTGCAGCTCTTTCCGTGACACTTGTTGCAGATGAACATGTCCGTCTCAGTTCCCCCGACCTTCGACAGCTGATGCTCTCTGATGGACTCTTTGGTCAGAGCCTCTCTGATCTGCTTCAGCTCTGCACTCGCCATCTCCTGGTGGAATAAACATACTTTAGTAAGCCTGCCAACTGTAACTCACTGATAATCAGAAGGCTGCTTGAAGAGGCAAAGATGAGACTAAATGTCCCCACTGACCTCAGCAGTCATACAGGCGATGCGTTGAGGCGAGATGTTCCCACAGAGGACGTTACGCCGCAGGTCGGGGTTCTTCTGGTCCTTCAGGTTGGAGATGCGGCTTCGTAGACGAGTTTTATATTTAATATCTGTCGACTTAAACTCCTGGAAGATCTGTGGGCACGATGAGCAGTCAAGGACAAAAAAACTGACACACACATATATGTACAGTGTGAATAAAACACATACATGCACATGTACAGACTGGACTACTGGGTCTTTTGGGGGAAGTAACTTCACTCTGAAAGTGCTGCTTTACTACCGATTTAACATGTAAGACTTGAAAGACTGCGCATATTGTAACCTAGCAAGAAGTCTGCCCAGTTTGCATCCGTGAAAACTAAAACACACAGATTCTCAGCTTGAAGCACGAGTCAAGGAGGATTAAATGTCTCCAGGGACAGTAAAACAGCTCTACTCTCCTTAGGTCCTCACCACTAGTGCGGCCGAAATGTAAACTAGAAGAAAGTTCATGTAAGAGCTGAACCTCCGTATGGCGATCTCATTTAGCTCAACCCTCAGCCTCGATGTGGGCCGCGTGAGCTGCTGTTGAACCGCATCGTGTCATACAGGGAGGTGTTTGTTATTTAGCCGACCCTCGCTGACGTACGCGTGGTGGACGGAGTCACACCGCGAACACACAGCTCACGGTGTTTATCTGTCTAACGAGAGTGAAACGCGCCCTGTCAGCATCTTTCATTCAGGTGTGAAACCCTGCCGTGTGGTTTCAGAGCGACGTGACAGGATATCCTCTTCAATTTGTGCTGCGAGGTGCTCACAGTCGACTCCAATGGTCTTGTGGTCATCTGGAACACACACACACACACACACACACACACACACACACACACACACACACACACACACACACACACACACACTTTAAAGCTTTAAATACATGAATTTACTTTTAACGACATGAACGACATCATGATGAAGCAAAAGGGGAAC
>NW_027261185.1:92500-117501 GCF_043641665.1 Enoplosus armatus | reverse complement strand
GAGACGGTAACTTATCTGTCTCTCTTTCTGTCTTCAGAGTCGTTACTTCGGACGTCCAGCAGTCCTGACAGTCTGAGGTCCAGAGCTCCAATGATCACCCCGGACCAGGAGACAGGTACTGCAGCAGTAATAGTACTAGTAGTAGTATTGAGCAGTACTATATACAGTGTGTACTGTACTGCACAGAATATGTGTTGTGTGTTTTCAGGAACTAAACTGTGGCACCTGGTGAAGAATCACGAGCACAGTGATCAGAGAGAAGGAGACCGAGGCAGCAAGATGGTTTCTGAGATCTACCTGACCAGACTGCTGGCTACCAAGGTACCTCACACATTTTGTCATTTCCCGTCTTCTCTTCTATTAACTATTCTTTTTATTTGAAATTGTTTTAACTTTAGCAAAATTTTGCCTTCATCCTGAAGGGATTATAAATCCAATTCATCAACATACAGAGACAACAAAAAAAGGAGGCACTATAGGAAAATACCAAAAACGAGTTCCCAGTCAGCTGGGAGTTATTACACACATAGCTACCTAGCTTCAGCTAACATCTGTAGAGTCAGTACATCTGCTGTTAGTGATGAGTAATAATCATGAACTGAAAAAACACTCCAGCAGTCATTTTGTGCAGAAAGCTCTGTGAGGCTGCACTTTAGCTAAATGCTACCATCAGCATGCTAACAACGTTTAGCAGGTATTTTGTTTAAGTTCACCATCTTAGTTTAACGTGTTAGCATGCTAACATTATCCCATGCTTTGGTCCTTCCACCACTAGGGGACGCTACAGAAGTTTGTGGACGACCTGTTTGAGACGGTGTTTAGCACCGCCCACCGGGGCTCTGCTCTCCCATTGGCTATCAAATACATGTTCGACTTCCTGGATGAGCAGGCCGACAAACGACAGATCAGCGACCCTGATGTCCGACACACCTGGAAGAGCAACTGGTGAGAGAAAATCAAAAGACAGTAAAGACTTTAATCACGAGGCAAAAACAGAGGCAGCAGTTTAAACATTGAACAAATCTTTCCTCTCTGTGTGTCTGCAGCCTTCCTCTCAGGTTCTGGGTGAACGTCATTAAGAATCCTCAGTTTGTGTTTGACATCCATAAGAGCAGCATCACTGACGCCTGTCTGTCAGTCGTCGCTCAGACCTTCATGGACTCCTGCTCGACGTCCGAACACCGGCTCGGCAAAGACTCCCCGTCCAACAAGCTGCTCTACGCTAAAGACATCCCCAACTACAAGAGCTGGGTGGAGAGGTAGCTAACATGCTAACAAGTTAATAATTCACAAGAAATACACAACATCACAACCTGAGTTGAGAAGTAGCTAACATGCTAACCTGTTCATTTACAGTCCTACACAACATAAAGAGCTGCGTGCAGAGGTAGCTAACATGCTAAATAAACTGCAGGAGCTGGTTGGAGAGGTAGCTAAGCTCTTAGCTAGCCAACCTAGCTTACCTTGATGACTAGTATAATAAGTTGATTTGCTACATGAAGAGGTAGCTAACCTGCTAACTAGTTAATATATATGTATACCTGTATCATACATGTATACATGTATCATGTTAATTAGTGTTGACGATTAATAAGGCAATCGCCTGTTCGGACAAAGCAAAACAATTACACAATTAGTACTGGAGCCTCTGGGTAAATTAATCTCAACGCTACACATTAGCTTGTTGATACAATTAGTCTGAACTTATATATTACAACGGTGTGTGTGTGTGTGTGTGTGTGTGTGTGTGTGTGTGTCCTGCAGGTACTACAGGGATATTGCAAAGATGCCCAGCATCAGTGATCAGGACATGGATGCCTACCTGGTGGAGCAGTCCCGTCTCCACGGCAACGAGTTCAACACACTGAGCGCGCTCAGTGAGCTCTACTTCTATATCAACAAGTACAAGGAAGAGGTGAGGGGGCGGGGTTTTATGTCTTGATGACATCACAGTTGTTAGCTTGTGCAGCAGTCATAGATAGTCGTTGTGTCCTAGGTATCCAGTTCCGCTATTGGCCTAGATCTCACCTGACCTACATAGGCAAAGGTTAGCCAATGACTGCGTCCTCGTGTCCAAAACTGAAACAGCGACAGGCCTGCAGTCAGCGCAGAGGGAAAAATACACCATAAAACCTATTTAAAAATGTGTATAATGGCAGTGATCGCGTCAGTTTCGTCCATCCAACACTTTCAGTGCAAGAAATCTCAACCACTGGTCAGATTGGCATGAATTTGATGGTGATATTTATGGTGCCCAATGGATTCAAGACCAAGAGTTTAACAGCCACATCTGTACAAAGGACAAACTGAAATCTTGGCCAGATGATGGTGCTGGATGAAACATGAAGGGATTACCAGAGTAATCAAAGTTCAGTGAGTGGATTTCCCGTCGTTTTATCATGATGTTGCAGTGGCAGCAGACCAAGTAAGGTAGCCTAGAAGTTCTTCTCCCTAGCAACATCCTCCTGCTCCTCCTGTGGGATCCCAAGGAATTCCCAGGCCAGATGGGATATGTAATCTCTCTAGTCTGTTCTGGGTCTCATGGTCTCCTCCCAGGTGGACATGCCTGGAAAATCATGTCAAGGAGGCATCCTGATCAGATGCCCAAACCAACTCAACTGAATCCTTTCAACATGAGGGGATTCTACCTGAAGCTCCTTCTGGACTTCTGAGCTCCTCTTTAAGGATGAGCCCAGACACCCTGCAGAGGAGACTCATTTCAGCCAATTGCATCTGTGATTTCATTCTTTTGAATCAGAATCAGAAATACTTTAATGATCCCCGGGGGGAAATTATACAATTTGGTCAAAGCTTATGACCATAGCTGAGGGTTGGAATATACCGGTAAATAGACTCAGCTCTCTCTTCAGCGCGATAGTCCGGGGTGTCAATCTCATTTTGATCTCACCCTCAATTGCGACTCGTAGAGGTGCTGATTCTCATCATGCTTCACACTTGGCTGCAAACTGCTGAGACATTTCACTCTAGGGTTGGGCAGAGGTACGATGCCATCGTCCGTTGCCAATGGCTCACAGTCATTGACCACTGAGTTCTCTACCATCTTAACATTGTGTCAAAGGCGGCCATCGCACAACCCTATTTCACACAATGACAAACTGTCAACCTCATGGTGCCTCTGAATGAAATGTCAGAAAATCACTAAGGTCATTAGGATTCATCCATTAGGGACCATTTATATCTGTAGAAAATTTCATGGCAATCAATCCAATCTTCATTTCGTGTTGAACTGACCAACTGACATAGTCACCACAGAACCAGGCCACTATTATGCTTAAAAACGTTATAATCCAATGGGCAAACGGCATTAAAAGATCCAGAGCACATTCATGCTTCCCTGGGGATGATTCAAATCTGGACACATTTCATGTGGCACCGCTCTTAGGACAAACTTTAATGTTTTGTATCTCCACTACTGATAAGGCCAGCTGATAAAGTTTTATATTGTATAATGGTTGCTAGTGGCCCTGTCTTGTTGTAGAACAAATAGCAGGAGCTTCTGAATATGGAGAGTACTCCAAGTGTTGACACCAATCATCAGTAATATTGGAGACATGATTCAAGTTTTACCCTTCTTTTCTTTGTAGGTTCTCATACAGTCTCTTTTGTCTTTCCTTTGTCTCTGCAGATCCTGACGGCGTTGGACCGGGACGGGTACTGTCGCAAACACAAACTGAGGCACAAACTGGAGCAAGCCATCAACCTGATGTCTGGGAGCAGCTGAGAGGAGGAGAAGGACGAATGGACTGATGGACTGATGGATGGATGGGGGGATGGGGAAGAAGAATGGGGGAGGGGGAAGTAAGGGCATTTTGTTTTTCTGAACTGTTTGAACAGTCAGCTGAACTGCTCAGTGTTAGACCGAACTGACAGCCACAACTCCGGCCCTTTAGCAATCAATCCATCAGCAATTTATTTGTCAAATGATTGATTGATTGATTTGAAGACTGATTAACTGACAAACTAGCTGTGGCCCCAACTACCTCCGTTTGGTGGGTTTTGGGGTAGAAAATCAGTTTTCAAACCGATTTGGATACATTTACAACATGACTACAACATAGAATGGAGTCATTTTGGGGCAAAAAATGAACCTTCTAGATGCATCTGTCGGTTTGGATTTGGATTTAAATTCACTGCAGGTGTAAGCAGGGATCAAAACAAGGGGGCGTGGCTGTGGAAAGACCTGGAAACTAGGCTAAAGACTCAGAGTCAGGTTTAACCAAACAATGGATGTGACATGAGGACTAATCGCCTGCCAGCCTGGTTTGGAACTGTCTAGATGCTGGGTTGAAGAGCAAAAGGTCAAGTCAACTTTCTGACAAAGCAACTGACTTGATTCACCATTAGAAGTTCAGGTCAAACTTTAAGAAAGGAAGCGTCAAAGTCAAGTCCTCATTTGGAATATCTGACCCAACCTTGAACCTGTTTGCGAAAGATTCGGGAGGTTGTTTCAAGCTTTAATGAAGGAGAAGGAAGAAAATAAACTGACGTCCCAAAGACTGATGACTTGACCTAACCTTGAAATGACTGCTTAGTCTCGAAAGATGTGGAATCCAGGTTGAAAATAACAGGAATTCATCTTTGGAGATAAGGAAAACAATTTGACTTGACCTTGGACTGTTCGGCCAAGCCTCATCAGGATCTAGAAGTTTCAAAGTTGCTGTTTAAATAACCACTCAATGTTATTTCTCTGGACAATCACTCTGTACCACAGCACACTGAGCCCAATGCCTACCGACCGACCAGTACCTGTGTCCATAAACCCGTCCTCTCCACACCTCACCTTCTTTTCCTTTCATCCTCAACTCCTCAGAATTTCACTTCCTACTTTGCTTTACCTGTTTCTTCATTTCATCTCCTTCCCTATCTTCCCCTCTCCTTTCCATTCTTACTCGTTTCCTCTTTCACCCACTTTTTATTCCTCCTCCCCCTTGATCCTGCTTTGTCATTGGTCAGTCATGCTGGCCTCTGGCCATCCTATTGGCCAGGAAGACTCTTAAGTAATGTACTGCCTGACCAATCAAGACTGTGGAATTCGCCAGAATCGTGAATAATTAAACAGAAATTCATCCAGAATTACGTTTTGAATACATTCCAGCACAGGCACACAGGCAAGGTCTGTAAATGAGCAGGTTGGCTCGCAAAGTTTTCTGAAGTGAAGAACTTCCAAAAGCGGACTGACCAGCATTTTTCAGGACCAGAACAACCTGGAAAATGGGGTTCTGGATTCAGCACCAGTCAGTAAAGGTTACGCTGGTTGGTGCAGATCGCTTTATTGTCGGACCGTGCACATACACCCACATACAGCCATGCTTTACAGCGCCATGCTAACCGTGCCCAGGGGGAAATACTGTGCAGAGCTACAAGCCCAGTGCCATGTAAAGACCGGACCAGATCACGTCAGAACTGGACCGGACTTGGACCAAACCCGGAATAAAAACAACCTGGAATGGGGTTTTAACCGGACCGGACTCGAGAACTTTTAAGACTTGTGGCCATAATTGTAAACAACAAAAAAAGAAAGATAATAATAATAATGATGATAAAGTATAAAAGTTAAAAAATAATACAAAAAGAAAGGAAAAAAGAAATATTGAAATGTTAACATGTAATAAGAACTTTGTGGATTTGACAGTATGGATTTTAAGGAGCTGAACTTGTATAAAGCTGAACATTATGCTACATCAGAGTCTGGAGAAAAAGAGAGAGCCAGGAGACAGGGCGATGGATCAGACCGAGACCAAACCAACCCTGTCCTCACACCATCGGACCAGACCGGACTGAACCGGGCCCAACAGGATTTAACCGGACTGAATGAGTCTGTTCTGTGTGGAGCCTGAAGGATCTGAACTGAACTGAACCTCAGCTCTGGTCATCGAAGGTGGAAAAACAAACTGGACTTTTTGGTACTTTTTTTGCCAAACAGAACAGGGATGTAGTGTATGGAACGGAGGGGTGGTCTGGAGGGTTTGGGTGGTTGGGTGTGGAGGGGGTTAAATTGTTGCATGTGTAGCTTCGGATGGAGTCTTTGTTTTGATGAGCTCTTGTTGTGCTCTTGTACATCCTATAGAAGAATGGGGGTGTTTTCACACAGCTGGCTCAGTCTCAAATCTACAACTGTGCAGATGGAGGAACTGTACCTCAGTCCACCTGGATGGTCCACCATACTGACTACCATGAGTGCCAACTCTGTGCACAGTTCAGACCAACTGTAACTCAAAAACCTGAGCCCAGTGTGAAACGTTCTTATTCTCTGTATGAATGATGGTTAAATGTTGGATGGAGGACTTTCTAACATGGCAAAGCTGCAGCCCTCATCCCCCCATGCACCTCTTTTTCTGTGGTAGAACATTTTCACTTCACACAGTTGGATCATATATCTTGTTCGAAGGTCCATTTAGGGTCTAATATTTGTCAAAATGAAAGTTCAACGATGATATTTGACCTGACCACACAGAAACTAGTTTCTACCAGTCCACTCCTACCCAAAACCACGTTCCAGGGAGTCCAGAGTACAACTGACACTAAAACAATCTGAACCTGTGGGAAGTGCACACTTCAGAACAAGACTTTCAAACATTAAAGAGTTTGACCATCTGTATGCATGGTTTGCTAATCCATATTGATTTCCACATCAATTACCTTTTTATGTATATGACCTCCAGGGGGCGCTGTAGAACCCACCTGTATGTATGTTCATGTGTTCAGGTCTTTTAGACTCTGGTGTGTTGAGTGAAAATGTTCCACCACAGCTGAAGCGTCTCTCTTCTGGCTCTCTGCGATGCCATGAAGCTACGAAGCACCTTTTTTTTTCTTGCTGTTGTTTCACTGTCGTTTGAATCTTTGGGGCCAAACGGACCCGAGTGAGGAAGAGGAGGAGGAGGAAGGGTCCTGATAAAAGACTGCCTTTTAGATGATTAATTATAGAACAGGGAGGGAAGCCACTACCATACCAATACCACTGTTCATGCAACCTGTGTGTGTGTGTGTGTGTGTGTGTTATCCTGCTGCTGCAGTGGAAACTCAACCGTTAAATCACTGATCGTATCTGCAGCTCAATTAAAAATCTTTTTCTTTACAGTCGCACCATTTAAATCGGCCGATCTGTATCTTCAAGGCTTTTGAGATCTCTGATCAGATCTTTGGTCTCCTAATAAAAGTCCCAGATCGCCCTTTAAACTCAAAGTCATCAGAGGCAACTAATCCAGGGAGATTCAGCGCCTCGTCTCTAACTGCGTCCTCGTCGCCATCTTGATCAGAATTTACCTTTCTGCCGGTGTGATGAGATGGGAGTTTAGAGGAGGTTTCTGTCAGCATGCTGAAGGGCGAGGAGGAGGAGGAGGAGGAGGAGAAATGAGCGAATCCCAAGAGGAGAATGTAAAGGAAGGGAAAGAGATGATGCATAGACAATGTAGAGGAGGAAGAAACGCCCGCTGCATGCTGAAAAGTGAGGAAAAGGGGACGTTACTGTTCGATTCCAGAGAGGAGAGTGTAGAGGAGGAGGAGGAGCTCCTATCAAGCCAAAAGGTGAAGAAGAGGAGGAAAACCTGATGTTCTGCAAATGAGGAGGAGAAATGAATGTCTAGAGTAGAACAGAGGAGGATCAGGATGAAAAGAGGAGGTCAGATTCTCTTTTTGCATGCTAAAGTGAGAGGAAGGAGGAAGAGGAGGAGGAATGGAAGGAGACGCTGTAGGAATACTGAGAGAGGAGAGAAGGAGAATACTGATCAGGGAGAAAAAGACGGAGGCAACGTCATCCATCAAACCGGCTGAGGAAGGAGAGGTCTCTGAGAGGAGGAGGAGGAGGAGGAGGAGGAGGAGAAAATGGCAAACAAATAGATCTACTCCTGATCCAGGACTGTCAGACTACTTATCACGGTTACATTTCTCTTTTATTCTACATGAACATCACAACGTGCACACAGTGCTGCCACAGCTGGCCACAAGGTGCATGAAGGAGCCTGATCAGCCTCTAATAATGATCTAATAACTTCACCTCCCGACCAGCCGAGTGTCAGAAACTGTGTTTACATTTACAAAGTATTAGAAGTATTAGAGAGGGGGTCAGGGGTCAGGGGGGCTAATGAAACCATCTTTAACTCTGAACCCGAAGAGGCCGAAGACCAACAACCTGTTTTGTCCTCGTGTAGTTTGCAGGATATCAGATAGTTCCTTCCTTCCTTCCTTCCTTCCTTCCTTCCTTCCTTCCTCATGCAGACAAAGATTTTTACAGCCGCTTGTGTTTGAACTTTGGTTTCTTTAGTTAAATTATTAGTATCTGTGCTGAAAACTCAGGTCTCGTATCAGCACTAGTAGCACACAACGCAACCCTAATACGTATTTTAATGATACTAATACTAATAATAATAATAAGTATTTTAATCAGCAGCAGCACGAAGCGTATAGGATAATATATATATGATGCCTCGTGGTTTCCTCTGATATCCATCCTGGACGGTCCTGGATCAGGACTAACAGAGACCTTGAGGAGAGAGAGAAAATGGAAACATTAGTGATACAGTTTAAATTCGGCCGTGACGAATCGATGTTTGGATGAGTTTCCACTGTGTGTGTGTGTGTGTGTGTGTGTGTGTGTGTGTGTGTGTGTGTGTGTGTGTGCGCGCGCGCTTGCTTGTTTGCTTGGTTCAGTGTTGTCTCTCTACACACATACATTTTAACATCATATCCATCCTCTGAACACACACACACACACACACACAGCTGGGAGGAGGTAACAGAGACTGAAGAGGCCGGTGGGAGGGCTGGGTCTAATTCCTGGAACAACAAACAGGGATTGGATTGATACCTCGTTTTAGATGCAGTGTCCATCCATCTGTCCACACACACACACACACACACACAGACGGCTCAGAGTTTTTAACGTTCTCCGGCAGTGAGATATTTATTGATCATTTTTGATTTTCTTTTTTCTTTTAATTTATTTTTTACGATGACTTATATTTATTGTTGGAGGATGTACACGATCTTATTAGTTTGTACAGCGTTAATGAGAGAGAAGAGCTCAACATCATACTTTTACTGCACACACACACACATTTTAACACACAACATATGTAACAACGCGTCCATGTGCAGGCTGGGAAACGACGCCGACTGTGTGAAACTCCTGTTGCACCGAAGTGATTAAACTAAATGAAAAAGGTTTTATTTTAGATTGCTCAAAACCATTGTCAGTGATCAGTGGAGTTAAAGAACTTCCCATTTTCTTTTTTATTGATCAGATCTTGCTTGGAATAGTGAAATCTTTCAACTGTAAAATCCGAAAATGTGTTGAAAAAGGGGCATGACTGAGTCGAGTTGAGGTTCTGGTTGGTCGTTTCCCATTCTGTCCATGTTCAAATCCGTTGATTTGTCCGATAACTGAGTTGTTGACAGACAGATCAATCGATTTGATTGATTAGAATCATCCATCCGACTCACCTCACTCACACAGCGATCAGTCGAAGGAGTCGTTCGAATTGTTCAAATCTTTCAACTCTTCTGACTCTTAATCCAGACGATGTTTCCAGGAGTTCCTGAGCAGAGAGGGGAGCAGGGAAACAGGGCTCTCCCATTGAAAATCAATCGGAGACAATCGGGACAAGTATTGGTATAAAATTATAAAATATTTCTAATCCCAAATTGGAAATAAATGGAAGCTGGTTTTACATGGTCATAGCAAAATAAACTCTCAAAGATGATGTAAAAAGTAATTTTTCTAATCTCCCTTTGTGGGAAAAAAAGAAGGTCACAGTGCTCCCACTGGTAATCAATCAATCTCCCATTGATTTCCAATGAGAAATTAGAAACAGTAGAAACATTTCATGTCATACCAGTGGGGAAAACCAACGCTAGTTCCATGAATGTCCCTTACATGTACAACAACCATTTATAATGAATGGGACCATGATGATGAAAACCGTTGAAAATCAATCACTGATTGATTTGCACTGATCTCCCATTGGAATCCATGGGAGTTGACTGCCACCCCCCACCCCTTAATAAGCCCCTCCCACCCCTGCAGACTCCTGACAGACAGTTGGTTGACTGACAGACGAGTCGAGCCGACAGCCAATCCCAGCGGGCTTCATTGTACCATAGCAACAGCAAAATCACTGGACTCCCCACTGAGCTTGAACGGGGAGTCGGATGTCTTTATTGTACCATAATATGATTATTATTACTATGATTATAATTATTATTATTCCGAGCCGGTGCCTCTCAGCTGCTGCGGGATCAGGACCCACCACGTTCAAATTAACTATCTGTAAGCACCTTTCTGAACAAAGTCCTGGGTTTTAAACTCAACAGCAACAAACTCTCAGATCTTGACAGGTTGTTTCCTGTTGGTCCTCGTTTGGGTCTCCGAGCCGCCGGTTGAGAAGCACCGCTCACACTGGATCTTGTGTCTTAGTTCAGGATGGGATTGTTCATTCAGGCGGCGCTTCAGGTGCTTCAGGTGTCAGATCGCGAGGCTTCATGACGCATTGTAAACGCATCATGACGAGTCCGCTGTGATGTCACAAACAGACGTCATGTAGTTCAATCAACTACGAGGGTGAATATTTAATGAAACTCCAACTAACCAAAAGGAGTCAGATCCTTTAGGTTTGTATACATCATTTGTACAGTGTCCAACTCGGGTCCTGGTTGGGTCTCAAATACCAGGAACCGCATAGACTCCTAAAGACCTCTAGTTGTTTGATGTTTATTGTTTTCAAGATTCACCACAGGAGTCCTGCCGTAGATCACATTGACACTAAACTATTGATCCAGACAAACATCCAGAGTTCTGCTCCCTCGTCGCTGCAGTTGGGACCAAAACCAAAAAGCTGCTGACATCTGACACGACGTCTATTATTGACTTATCAAAGTTGATCAACTACTGATGTTAATATAACGACATCACAGCGCTCAGAGCCTCACGATCGGCCTCCCGCTGCGCCACAGCGCCGCCGTTCATTCACTCTGCCTGGAAAAACTGTTTTTTTACTGCAAACGCAGAAACACACATCGCCTTGATGCAGCGCTTTCCAGGATGTAGTCAGGGCCCATTTTTTGATACCATTTGCCATTGCCTTGTTTTTATTTTTTTATTTTTGCTGAGTTAAAATGTAATGACGATGATGATGATGATGAATCTTCTTCATGTAATAGCCTGTGTCCGTTTTTATACCATTGCCATTGCCTTCTGCTGAGTTTGTATATTTGTGTGATTTCACTAAAGTGTAATGGAAACATTGGACTCAAGTTTTGTTGTGTTTATTACTGTTAAATAAGTAAGTTGAAGAATGTACCTTTAAATATAAAATATAGAGTATTAACAGAAATGTCCAAATGTCAGAAAAAGTGACAGAAAGGAAATATTTTCCAAAGCAGGTATATTCTTCTTATTCTTATTCTTATTATTATTACATAGTTTTGACCGTGCTGACGCTTCATACATCAGATGATTTTCTGCTGGTTTATAAGGTGACTTTAAGTTTGGTCTCCTGCTGCGCCGCCATCAGCCAGCAAGGGTACAGAC
The DNA here is from genome assembly GCF_043641665.1 of Enoplosus armatus. NCBI lineage: Eukaryota > Metazoa > Chordata > Actinopteri > Centrarchiformes > Enoplosidae > Enoplosus > Enoplosus armatus. The sequence continues at coordinate 105,956 of NW_027261185.1, read as the reverse complement.
TAATTTATGGAGAACAATGATCAAGGCTTTGCTGTTATCACCGGTTTCATTATCAGGAAATCCACTAAAATACACCAGAGAGAGAGAGAGAGAGACAGACAGAGAGAGAGACAGACAGAGACAGAGAGAGAGAGACACAGAGAGAGAGAGAGATTTTTTGATTTTTACAAAAACACTTTATTTACATACTTCACATATTTACAGACAACTCAATAAAGTGCTAATTAAAAATAAGTTATCCAGTAAAAACCTGTGCAAAATGCAATTCATCATTATTAACAGAACAGATGATGTCTCCGTAGCACCAGCGCTGTCTAAAAGCGTCCAAATCACCAATGTGTTTAAAAAACCTGTATTCGAGCCACAGTCTGGCCCTGATGTTGCAGAGCCAGACTGACCTGGCCTCCTGTCCCTCCCGGTTCTCCACCCGGTTCTTCCTGCTTATATATATGGCCATTTTTGCTTCTCCTGAGAGGAAGTTTAGGAGCTGCCACTTTTCTCTGTTTGTCTTGTTGTAGCCAGCTCCCATAATAAAAACACTCTGAGAAAACTTCACACCAAAGAGACTAAAAACCAACGTTAGAAGAGTGAAGAACTCCGTGAGTCTCTGACACTCAGTAAAAACATGGAAGACAGTCTCGCGGAGATCACAGAATGGACACTTGTTAAAAACAGCAGGATTAAGAACAGAAATAAAAGCATTGGAGGCGACGGCACCATGTAAAATCCTCCACTGGAGGTCGGCAGTCCGTTTCTTTAGGGGAGGTTTGTACAAAATCCTCCACTGTGGGCTGGGTCCGGTTTCCCCGGCCAGTCTTTTAGTCCACACAGTGGGGGGCCTGTTGCTCAGTCCTTTTCTGTTAGTGCTTTTTACACAGTTGGAATAAAAAGTATTTTTGTCCGCTCTGTGCAAAGTCAGTTTGTTTGGGTGAATGACAGTCAGCAGGGGGCCGGTCAGGTCTCCTAACCCTGGGCTCAGGTAGATCTCCGGAAACGGGTCTGCGGGGTCCGGTTTGGTCGTTCCCTGGCTGTAGTCCATTAGGAGGCTCTTCTCCTCTCCAGAGAGCCTCTGCCTCCAGAGCTCCAGGATCCCCTGAGCCATCCGGACCGAGCGCAGACCCAACAAAGAGCCCAGGGCCACAGCATCGCTCAGCGCCGGCCCCGCCGCATCCACTAGCTGCTGTAGGCACAGGGTCCTGGACCTGCACAGCGCCCCCATCAGGCCGGGTGTGGCGCTGCTGCTGATATCCAGCCTGGCCCCGTGTATCAGTGGCTCTTTCAACAACCAGTGCAGAGAGTCAGACTTCTGGCACCTTTTTTTATTAAAAAGGGTCCAGGACTTAAAAACACCCTGATAAAACGGAGGCAGCCCACTTAACTTTAAAAGTTTTAAATCAGTTAAGAACAGAGCAGCATCCAGCCCCAGGTTGTTAGCACGTCTGAGAATGCAGCTGGCCACGTCTCTCCAGACTAAATCTGCTGGACCTGTTAGATATTTTTGTATAAATTGGAGCCTAAAAGTGGCTGTTCGGCTGGCCAGGTGGACGAGGCCCTGTCCCCCCTCATCTCTGGCTAAAAACAGCACCCCTTGTGGCACCCAATGCAGACCGTCCCAAAAAAAATCCACCATTTTCCTCTGTATTTCTGCTAATAGGCCTGAGGGGGGGTCGATACATGTTAAACGGTGCCACAGTTGGGATGCCACAAGGTTGTTTAAAACCAGAACCCTACCTTTAAAAGACATTTGAGGGAGCAGCCATTTCCATTTGGAAAGTTTTCCTTCAATCTTTTCTGTGACGTTCTCCCAGTTCTTCTGGACCATGCTTTCTTTTCCGAGAAACACTCCCAGGTACTTTAGGCCGTCTCTCTTCCAGGCCAGGCTCTGGGGAAGAACTGGGAGACCGTCACGCCATTCACCGACAGCGAGGGCTTCACTCTTTTTCCAATTCACCCTCGCTGCCGATGTAATGCTAAATTTTTCCACCATAGTGGCTAAAAGGTCTGCATCCCTCTGGCTTCTGATAAAAACAATGACGTCATCGGCGTATGCCGATAAAACAATGTTTCTACTAAAACCAGGTAAAACCAGTCCTTGTATGCTGGAGCGTATCTTGTTCAGTAGGGGTTCTAGGGAGAGTGCATAGAGCATCCCCGACAGAGCACAGCCCTGCCGGACCCCTCTATACACTCTAAAAGGAGCACACAGACCGCCGTTAAACTTCAGCACACTCTCCACGTCACTGTACAACACCTTGATCTTAGCTATGAAACCTGCGCTGAACCCAAACTTCTCCATGACCTTCCAGAGGAAGTTGTGCTCAACGCGGTCAAAAGCCTTTTCCTGGTCTAGAGAAATCAGACCAGTGTTTATACCCAATGAGCTAGAGACCTCCAAAACATCCCTAATTAGGTAGACATTGTCTACCATGGACCTGCCGGGCACACAGTAGGTCTGGTCCCGATGGATGACCTGCTCCATAGCTCCCCTCAGCCTGTTGGCCAAGGCCTTGGACAGAAGCTTGTAATCCACACACAGCAAAGACACGGGGCGCCAGTTTTTGATGTCCTGAAGGTTTCCTTTTTTTGGCAAGAGCGTAAGAACAGCTCTGCGGCAGGACATCGGCATGGAACCAGAGGCCAGACTTTCATTAAAAACATCTAAAATATCTACTGCTAAAATGTCCCAGAAGGCTTTATAAAACTCTATTGTCAGGCCGTCAATGCCGGGAGCCCTCCGACCCTGCATACTTTGCAGAGCGGCCTGAAGCTCCCGCATCTGCAGAGGCTCCTCGAGCTGGGAGTTAGTATCTCCAGAGACCTGAGGAAGTTCACTGCAGAACTCCTCCAGCAGTGTGTCCTCCTCCTCGTACTCAGTAGAATACAGAGTGGAGTAAAACTCCACCGCCCGCCTTCTGATCTGGCCTGGCTCCATGAGCTCCAGCCCCGTGTCTGACAGCAAGGAGTGGATTACCTTCTTCTGTCCATTCTTCTTCTCCAGGCCGAAGAAGAAGCTAGAGGGAGCATCCATCTCAGCGATGTTCTGAAATCGGGACCTGACCAGTGCACCCTGTACTTTACTGTCTAGCAAGTCGGCTAAAGCCAGTTTTTTTACTTTGAGGACTTCAATATATCCTCGATCTCCTGTGGACTCACTCATTTTCTCTAGTTCCACTATGTCACTCTCCAGGTCCTTCATAGATCTGGTGACGTCTCGTGTAACATTGAGGGTGTGCTGTTGACATAGAAGTTTAATTTCAGTCTTCCCATGGTCCCACCACTGCCTGAGACTGCTAAAATCACCCTTCCTCTGTCTAAAAACACCCCAGAAATACACGAGAACCTCCCTGAACTTTTTGTCACATGTTAAAACAGAATTAAAATGCCAATATGCACTTTTCGGCAAAATATTTCTAATAAAAACATGACATAAAAGCAGGGAATGATCCGTAAAACCAGCAGGTATAATTCTGCACATTTTGAATATATTAAAATGATGCTTAAAACAATAAATACGGTCAAGTCTGGCTGAGGAGATCCTACTCTCTCTGAGGTGGGACCATGTGTACTGTCTGCTGTCTGCGTGCATCCTCCTCCACACGTCCACCAGGCCATGAGAGTGGACCAGCTGCCCCAGAGCATGCTGGGATGCTGGATGAGGCTCTGCGTGGTTGCGATCTAAAGACGCATTTTCAGTACAATTAAAATCCCCACCCAAGAATAAAAAATCCTCCGAGGCACAGCTGTTTAAAACATCATTAACTTTTTGTAAAAACAGCTTCCTCTCTGCACCGTTTGCTGGAGCGTACACATTGATAAAAACAGCAGTGAAATTCTCAAAACGAGCTTTAGTTAAAAGTAACCTCCCCTCAATAAAATGCTCGACCTCCAGCGAGACTGGAGAGAAGTTCCTGGAGAAGAGGAAGCCCACTCCTCCACTTAGAGTGGTGTTGTGGCTTAAAATGGCTTCCCCTTCCCACTCTCTCCTCCAGTCTGCCTCATTTTCAGAATTACTGTGCGTTTCTTGTAAAAACATGACATCAATGTGCTTCATTCTGGCAATTTCATAAATACGTTCTCTCTTACTTGCATCTCGGGCTCCATTGACATTTAAACTTCCCACTTTAAAGACATCCATGTTAAGTGAGATATTAAGAACAACAATTAAAACCAATAAGTTAATTAAAACACACATTGGAGTTTTTGACATCATCACTGTTCATTTGTTTCTTTACTTTAAGCACAAGTTTTTTCAACCTAAAACCCTCCTGGTCAGTGAGGCCAGACTCCTCTCTTTGGCTCATGTGGAGTCTGGCCGATGAATAAAACACTGATAAATCAGGGAAATGATCTTCCACTTTAACACCATGTTGGTTCTTTGTCTGTAGAAGAAACGACCTGATCTTTTCTGCAGTGTACAGCTTTCTCTGCTGGCTGCTGCTCAGTTTAAAACACGGCACATCACTGCTGTCCGACACACACTCCTCCTCCTCCTCCTCCTCCTCCTCCTCACTCCCGCTTTCATCCGTCTGCACCTGTTTCCTCACGGTGTCCTCCCCAACTTTACTTGTTTTTGCCTCACTGGCTGCATTTTTTGTTTGTCTCCTGCGTTTGTTAGCAGGTTTTGGTTTTTCTGTTGCTGTTGCTGCTGCTGCTGCTGCCTCCTCCTCCATCTCCGCTTCCTCCACCTGCTCACTCCACACAACACTTTCCTCACCTGACTTATTTTCCTGTGTTCCACTTTCCTCACCTGCCTGTATCTCTCCTGACTTACCTGTCTCACTGACCTCACCTGTTCTGTTTATCTGTTCCACCTCCCCACTGTCACCTGTTTCTGACCCCTTTTCTCCCCCAACCTCACTGTCCCCTACTTCACCTACACCCTCACCACCTTTTCCTTCATCACACCCACTTCCACCATGTACATTATCCCGTGACACCCCGTGCACCGGGTCAGACACGGCAGCCAAACGACGCGTCAAGGCTCGCGGAGCCGCAATCGGCCGCGCGGAAGCGGGGCCCGGCCCCGCGACAGCGGCCACCCCGGGTGGAGAGACCGCCGCCGGGGAGCCGGACCCGCCAGCGGCGGCCGCCCCCAGCCCCGAGACAACGGGCGGCCCCGCCGCAGCGCCGGTCGCCCCCCCCGGGCCAGGCCGAGCCGGATCACCGCGCCTCGGACAGGCCTTCACGGTGTGTCCCTCCTCACCGCAACCAAAGCACTTCATTACCGATGAGGTTGCAAATATCACGTAGTCATAATCATCTACTTTAAGGTGGAAGCGGAGGTTGAGCTCCTCGTCCCGGTTGTTCAGTATCATATATAACTGTCTCCGGTGAGACACTACGTGCTTCAGTAACTGAGATCTGCATCCAGACAGGATCTTTTTGATGGGGGAAACCACTTTCCCGTGTCTGGAGAGTTCTCTACTGAGAAACTCATCGGTAATAAAAGGAGGGACATTAGACAGGACAACTTTGGTTGCGGGTTGCGTCAGCGGCAACACCGACACAAACATCTCATTCACCGAAATACCTGTCTCGATGACGCGGTTCACCTTGTCCACCTGGTCCAGGAAGATAACGACGGCGCCGTTCATCCGCGCGGCCGATCTGACACTACCGTGTCCAACCCTGTCCCCCACCGCCAGCCCGATATCCTCCACACTGCACGGGAAACCGGCGGAGATCTTAATACCGTGTTTCCGCGTGAGCCTGGAGAAGTCTCCATTTACCATGGCGTCTAAGACGCCGGCCAGCAGAGACACCGGCAGGAGACAAAGAAAACCCCAAACAAACCCCAAAAACCACAAAAGTGCTCCAACTATCAATTAAAGTAAACTACCACCAAGAAACTACTTTAAATTAAACATATTACTGAAAAAAAGAAACGAAAAAAAGTACGAAATCCACTCAATCAGCGTCTCACTCACACACCACAATCTCCCAGCATGCACTCTGAGAGAGAGAGAGAGAGACAGACAGAGAGAGAGACAGAGAGACAGAGAGAGAGACACAGAGAGAAAGACAGAGAGAGAGAGACAGAGAGAGAGACAGAGAGAGAGACAGAGAGACACAGAGAGAGAGAGACAGACAGACAGAGGCACAGAGAGAGAGACAGAGAGAGAGACACAGAGACACAGAGAGAGAGACACAGAGAGAGAGACAGAGAGAGAGAGAGAGAGAGACGGGGTGGAGGGACAGAAAAGGAGCTCACGAGTTAAATTACTTCACAAGATTTTAAAAAGCAGACTTGTGTGACCTGCCGGGGTCGCTGCTCCGTCATCAGCTGAGCCTCAGTTTAAGGTTTAAAGCCAGTTTAAACTTGTCTGGACCAAAAAGAGCCAAATCAACGTCTGTGTAAAATGGGGGAGCCGGCAGGACGGGACGGGGATGTGACGCTTTGTTGTGTGCGCGACCCCCCACTGGGCAGCTAGCAGCTAACTCAAAGAAGAATATGAAGTTAGCAGCTAACCTGCAGCTACCGAAAATGTCTGCGAATCGGGGAGACGACGAGGTCCGGATCAGACCAGAGGGCAGAGGATCAGACCAGCCCGACCCGTGTGTCACACGTCACGCCTCTGTTGGCATCATTACGCCGGCGTTGTTTGGTTCAGTGTAAGAAAGCACAGCCGGCGTAACGACGGCAGTACTTCAGGATCTCTGTTTAAAAAGGGCTACAGAATACTGACTGACGAGTCCGGGCCTGAATTATAATCCCAGTCCGGCCCTGCTCGCGTTGCCCTCTAATGGCCGTAATGGTGCACACCGCCTGATCCTGCAGGACCGGACCTGATTAACACCAAAGCAACATGAGTAATATTGAGTGATAATTCATTACTTTTTATTTGCCTGGAGAGAAGTTTTCCCATTCACTTCAACACAGAGTTGAATAATCAGGTATAAACAGAAGTTTGGAGTCTGAAGTCTGTAAAGGTTTCATCACTTCGGAGTGATTTCTCCGACTTTCTACTTGAATCGTCACATGTTCTTTGTTGTCGTGACACCTACCAGTTAATCCCCGGTACCTGTCAATCACCGTGCCATCACAACCAATCAGCCCAGTGTTTTGGTACCAGGTGGGCGGAGCTAAACGCTGTTTTCTGTCTGGACTTGAGGCTCGTTAACATGACGAGCTGCAGCAGAGAGACAAACGAGCTTCGTTAGAGATTAAAGCTTTGATTTGATTACAGCTCAGTGTGTGTGTGTGTGTGTGTGTGTGTGTAAAGCCCTGACTCAGACTGTGCTGCCAGTTAACCAGCTGCCCAGTCAGCATCTACAGGTGTCACACACACACACACACACACACACACACACACACACACACACACACACACACAGCCACTCTCCCAAATTAACCGTTAATCATAAACAGTAAAAAACGATGACTCATGAGTTTCCTTGTCTCTGCTGCTGCTCGAAGTTTAAACTGAGACACACACACACACACACACACACACTCACACTCACACACACACACACACACACACACACACACTCATTTCTTCAGTCAGCTTGTTTTCATTCTGCTGATGTTTGTTGAGGCGAGAGACTCTTAGATGTGAATATTGTCTCGTGCAGTTTCATTCTGACACATCATGTGATTAAATGGACTTTTTAATGTTGGCCCGTCTGTTTGAATAATTAAAGCAACCACAAGGCGTTTTTAATGGCTCAGAAAGGGTCTCAGTGTAATACAGGTGCCTCTATGTGACCCGCATCAGATCCCCAGAGAGATCTGGAGGAGTCTCTCTTTACATTTTCCCGGTGGGGTTGGGCAGTGAGTCGCACGTTAGCCGGTGAAAAGAAAGCAGGAGGAGATTTTTCTTCTTCACTTTACATTTCGTGGTGATTGAGAGTTCAGCGTCAGAGCGTCGACCGTTCAACATCAGGAGTCAAACCTCTTCCTCCCAGACAGCTAATATGTCTGTTGTCTTTATGAAATACACTGTAGGACGAGGTTTTACACCAGACTGTTCCAGCTGCTGAGACCTAAAGATGGAAGTGTTGTCAGTTAGTCTCTCAGAGCAGAACGAAGCTTTGACTGATGGTATTAAAGTTAATAATCAGGCCACAGCTCTCCTGGTCCTCTGTTGAACAGCTCTATGATATTATTGTTTTGTTATCAGTGTGTTAGTGTTAGTCAGCAGCTCAGATCTGCTAATTACAGTTACAATGGGAATATTTTCTCCCTCAGCAGCTTTAATGAGATCCAACTTGTAGAAATAGATTGAATCACTGTATCAGCGGTAAATGTTGCTCGTGGCTCGATTCTTATTTTCCAACCTGATAATAAAGTTGACGAGCTGAGCTGAAGCTCTTCAGGCTGTTTCTGTCCTCTTCATCACAGCAGCTTGGAGGCGATGCTGTTAATCAGTTTATAATTATAAATAAATGCAGTAACATCTGTAATGATAATGGACAAGCAAACTACCTATTTAATATAAATTTAATATAAATAAACTATTTTGAAATGTGCTGACGTCGACACATCATCTCTTTTTCATCAATTTAGGATTGTTTTTGTGTTTTTCTGACCTTTTTGTTCTGATTTAAAAAGCCTTAAAAGTTATCAGTAAATCTTAAAATCAATCATAAAACAAATGGACACTGGTGGAAGAGGTACTCATATACCAGGATGTAAAAGTACTCATTTATTTCAAATCTTACATTAGTAAAAGTACATAAGTATTATCATCGAAATGTACTTAAAATATCAAAAGTACTTGTCGTGAAAATGATGTATCATTATATTTAACATTATTTGATTATTAATACTGATGAGTCAAAGACACGGTAACAGTCAGTGGAGCTAGTTTAACTGCTTTATATACAGTTAGCTAGTTTAACTACTTTATATACAGTTAGCTTGTTTGAACTACTTTATATACAGTTAGCTAGTTTAACTACTTCATATACAGTTAGCTAGTTTAACTGCTTTATATACAGTTAGCTAGTTTAACTACTTTATTTACAGTTAGCTCGTTTAACTACTTTATATACAGTTAGCTAGTTTAACTACTTTATTTACAGTTAGCTCGTTTAACTACTTTATATACAGTTAGCTAGTTTAACTGCTTTATATACAGTTAGCTAGTTTGAACTACTTTATATGTTTGTAAAGTGTCATGAGATGACTTTTGTTGTGATTTGGCGCTATATAAATAAAACTGAACTGAATGGAATTGAATGTTCTTCATTTTCTTTCCAATAAGGACATGATTCATCGGATGCTGAGCTGAAAACTTCAGAGAAATGAATCTCTGTGTTTAGATGAGACTCCAATGTAGTCCAGTGTGTGTGTGTATGTGTCTGTGTGTGTGTTAGACTAATATTAGACTAAATAATAATATAACAGGAAACTATCAAAGACAGCCTGAGGCAGTGTTGGAAGAAGTACTCAGATATTTTACTTAAGTAAAAGTATTAGCATTGAAATATACTCGGTACTTTAAGTATCTTTCAATGCTAATACTTTTGTACTTCAATCTTTTACAAAAGTAAAGTCTGAATAATATATATTGGATTATAATTGTTGATGCATTAATATGCCAGGATTCTACTCCCTCCACTGGACGTGATAGAGTCCTGCAGGAATGAGTCCTCAAACCCGGACATGAGTCAGCATCTTTACGCTTCCCGATCCCTTGTCTGGAGGTCAGTAAGTTTTTAACACAAGCTTCAGAGGTTTACGTTTTGTTCTACGACATAAAATACGTCAGCAGATATCCCCCCCCACTCGTGAATTTTGAAGCTTTTACGTGTCTTAAAAAAGGCGGCTGCTAACAAGCGGCTAAATGAGACTACAGAGGCTGTTGAGGACATTAACGTCTTCATGCCGAACACGGAAAGTCATCTACTCATTAGTCCTCCTTTACAGCCTTGTAATGTTAATACTCTATATCTGCCTGTCTATATATATATATATCTGTCTGTCTATATATATATATCTATCTATATTCTCTTAAAGTGAAGCTCAGTGGTGACGCTGAAGTAATGCGACCGTGCTGTAGTTCCTTTACAGCCTAACGTTAGCTTTATACTTCTGTGAAGTGTAAACTCTGACCCCTTGAGCCCCTGGTCTGGTAGGCCTGTTTAGTCCCCCATGACGACATGATGTCCACATGATGTCCACTCATCCGTCTCACAACAGAAACAGAATCAGTTTTTATTCTACAGTTTAGAGGCGGTGAAAACGCATTCGCCATAGACTCGTGTTCACATGTTGGCGTTCTCTGGTGTTGGCGCAGGTTGACAGACTGAACACAGCGGGTAAAGAGAGACCAGTCATCCAGGGATTAGACTACACCGAGGCTTCTCTCCCTGTGAGCTGCAGTTAATGAGGATCTCGGTGTTTGTTAGTGAGATGAAAATACCCACAATCCCTCAGGAGAAAATTAACCACCACTCTCCGGAGATTAGACCGGATACAGAACTGTGGGAGGCTTCTCACTGCAAAAAAAAGTCAATTTTAATTATTATTATCACTATTTAATGACTTTGAAATTCTTATTTACATTTTTGCATTCTTATTTAAGAGATACAGATGCTGACACATCCCAGTGGATCAGACTATTCTCTGAGTAGCTAATAACGTGCTCTCCAGAGCTGAGCCCAGACCGAGGCTTGTTGTTCATTAATGAAGATATTTAGGTCGTACACAGTCCCCACAGTAGAATAATAAGGGACACTAGCCATCCAGACCCAGAACATGCAAGAGCTTTTCCTTTGAGACGTTATTGGAGTGAAGAGATGACTGAGTCTGTTTCCAGGTGATAGACATGTCCCATTGGACTGGTCTATTCTCAGATGGTGTCTGGAGTGGGAACTGGCAACAGTAGCCATGGAGCAATGGATCAAAATAATGCTGCTGCCCAGAGAGTAAACCAGACCAAAACTCACACTAGTCACGGTGGAAACTTGAAACCACCAGTGAGTAAGGTTTGGGTACAGACTAATCCCTGGACACTCCATCCAATGTCACAGTAACACACATAATCTCTGATCCAGGACTAATCTGGGATTAAAATACATACATTTAGTGCTAATTTACGCACCAAATACTCCAGAATTAATCAGTAACCAATTTTCTGTAATCCAGAACTAATTTAATCTAAAACTAACAAGGGGCCTACATACTAAATCTTTAAACTATTGTCTAATCCAGGACTAATCCACATCCTAAATACAAGTCTAATATAGGACCTAAATACTCTAATCCTGGATTAACCTAAAACTGAAATAGTAAATATTATTTGGGGCTAATCCAGAGTATTTAAATTGTAAACACATTTAGAGCATAAATACTCTTAACACATAGTCCCAGATACTAAACTCCAGGACTAATTCAAGATTTAAATACTAAAATCTAGGTTTAATTTAGGATCTAAATACTCTAGTCCAGGAGTAATCCACATCCTAAAGTCAGTCAGTATAAACTGTTTGGTAGTTTAATTTGTAAGACGTCTTATTTTATGAACTCTTTGTATGTCTTGTGTGTAAATATCTTCATCTGAAAAGTAACTAGGGACTAAACCAAATACATGTAGGGGAGTAAAAAAAGACTCTGTAGATGTTTTTTGTGTAGAAGGAGGAGATTTGTCTTATTAGTGGCACCAGAGGAAACGTCAGAAGGTCTTAAATTAGATTAAACGACTGGTTTGTCCCACAGATTTCCATCAGACGACAAAACAAACAGAATGACTGTTTTCAAGATCACATACTAACGTACTAAAGTACTACATACTCAACCAGTATGTACTGCATACTGCGTACTACATTAACAATTAAGTATGCTATTACCAGCAAGCTGATTGCACTGAAGTACAAGTGATACGTTTTCTTTGCAACACATGACTGTATTGATCACATGACTGTATTGATCACATGACTGGTCCCAGCCACCGTTGAATGAAAATGTAGATCAACGTAACCTCTTCCCCTAACTTTAATACTGTCCAGTATAACTTTAACTTATACTGATATATAGTGAGCTCCTGCGTTCTTCCTGTTAACTGTACTACTAATACTATGTAGTGGAACGCTCTAAATACCCAATTTTACGTCATACTTAGCATGAATAGCTTAGTATGCGATTTCAAACGCAGCCGATATGTATTCTTCACGTATGACAGGTGAGTGATGGGAAGTGGACTTCTACCTGATCTCCATGATGTTTGAGACATTTAAACTCAGAATCCCTCCTTAATGTCTCTCTTTACATTTTCTAACTTCTCATCGATTGGCTGAATATTAATCTGTATGAATGGGAGCAGAGGAAACACACTCTCATGTCATTTCAGTCAAACACACACACACACACACACACACACACACTCCTCTGTCCTATCAGTGGAGCTCCAGCCAATTAGCTAATGGCTCGTTAAGGACGGCGTCCATTAGAGCGTCTAATCAATCAATTAAGCAGAACAGACGAGGATTCAATTGATCCACTTCAGCTTTCCTATTGATCACATGGTGCAGTCACCACGGCAACCACATGGGACAGAAACAGAAATGATGACGAGGCTGAGTCAGCAGGACGCCTGTGTGCGTGTGTGCGTGTTACATAGTATAAATTATGTTATATAGATATATTTGTATCGTGAACGTCCTCATAACGTTGTTCTAAAACTGGTCCTCATAAACAAAAGATAGAAAACAAACAAACACAAAGTGTCACCAGCCTCCTGAAAAACAGAGTGGAACAGTTTTGTCTGCTGGTGTTTGAACACAGCTTCATCAGCAGAAGGTTTAGCTCTCTGTCTGTAGTCCAGTGGGCCTGTTGCCATGAAATTAATGAGACTTTATGGGCAGCAGTCCCAGAGTTAGAGCACACACACACACACACACACACACACGTTGTCTTCACGTCGTTGCTCTCATTGTGTCTCTGTGTTGTATTGTTGTATTGTTGTATTGTTGCTGTCTGTGCTGATAAAACTACAGCTCACTGATGCTGAAAACAACATGTGACGTGATTTGATTGAAAGACAAAGTGACAAAATGTTTCCTGTTCAACTCAGAGACATTTATTTGTTCCTAAAAATGATTTGGACCACTCAAAGTGTTCCATTACCACCAGACATTTTCAATTAAAAACACCAGTTTGTGCATTGAGGATTTTGTTGTTGAAAGAAAAAGACCAAAGTCTCGCTTACCTGAAGTATATTTATTTGTAACATTTCGGTCTACATAACCTGGTAATCAGGTATATGGACAAGCATCAAAACAGTTCCAGAGAGAACATCTATGTATAAACACAATATTGATAAAGTGTTCATGTTTTTTTTTTACTATTTTTAGGGTTGATTCCAACAACAAAATGCTTTTTCAATATTTAGATCTGATGCATATTTCAGGTAAGGTGAGCGTAACGTTTATTTTAGGGTCAAGTAAAGTTAAGGTTTTGTGCCATCTTGTACAACGTGGTCCACTGGCTCAACATTTGTTGCATGAGAAC